>NC_056733.1:679240715-679456862 GCF_019279795.1 Protopterus annectens
TATCGACATGATTGACCAGGAGCCTCTCAGAATTGGATGTGTTGCATCTTGTGGATCAGCTGCTGATGGCAAGGGGGATTGCAACACCTTCCAAAACTCCCCTCCCTGTAGGAGTGGGGAGTCTTTTTACACGGATACCAGCATATTCTCCTCTTTTATCCTCTGTGCAGGTATCGAAGTCCCTGGAACTGACATTCTTATTAGCACCCATTGCTTCAGTTCCAGTTGTGGACCTCACCATGGTTCTGGAGCTGACCCCTTGGTCTTCGGTTCAGTCGGAGCCGAGCCTCTCTCAGGATCATGACTGGACTGTAGGTACTGTGGCTCCTAGCATGGTGCCGATTTTTTCACGGCAACATCTACAGCATGTAGCAGCTAATCCACAAGATGCAACACATCATTTTCAGCAGAGGTCTGATGAGAAAAGGCTCCATAGGAAAAAAAATCAATAGTTAAACAGTCAACAAAAATCAAGTAATTGAAACCGTGTACCACAGACATAGGTACAATAAGGTTAAAGTTAAAAATAGACAATAGAGTACCTCAGAATTGCATTGGGACTCCTAACAGTATGTAGTCCTCTTGAGACTCTGTTCTTAGGAGCTGGCCCATTGGAGCGGAGTGTGGCTCCGGTTCCGAGGTTGTCCTTCTTGGTTCCGGGTTCCCATCCCTCTTCGAGCAGGCTGGCTTTCCAGGCAATGGAGAGGGCCCTTGCCTCTGTAGGCAAGCCATTGGTGTCAGAGTATCAGTTGTGTCCTCCCTCTGAGCCGCAGCTGACACAGGGCACCACTTCAGGACATCGAGCACAAGAGCCTCAGGATACCCTACCGCAGGGTGCCCCTTCTTCAGAATCCTCTTCAGAAGCCCCCACTGAAGAAGTACCTCACAAGAGGACATGCAAGAGGAAGCACGTGAACTTCCCTGAGCAGTCTCTCACCGAGTACATGGACTATAATGAAGGGGAGGGCCCCCACAGTTGCCCCCTGATGATGTCTCTTTTGGAGACATTCTTGAAATACTGAAACAGAGGGGTGACTGGAAGCCCACCAACCCCTCCTCCAAGGAGTCTGTGTTCCTGCAGGCTTTTTGTTCCTGACCCTCTGCTTCCAGGGTAACCCCACCTGCAGATGAGCTGGTTCAGCTCATCATGCAATGAGCATGGAAGAGTCCTGATACCACTGAAGCAAGTCACCACGTCACACCTGGATGCACCTCTGTGAGTCTGTGGAGCCTTTTAAGTCTTCCTTTCTTAATGCTCCAGTGGAAGCTTCTTCCCTTTTTGCCCTGAAAGGGAAAGACACATTGGCCAGGTGCGAGAAGGATGGCAAGACCCTGTCTGCTGTGGGCATATGTTTTTCCGCCCCCCAGCATCCCTACTCTGCGAACCAGAGGAGTGGAAAGATGTGGCACAAGAAATCACAGGGTCCTTTCCATTACACACATGATGAGTATACTCCCCATGGTAGAGGGGATAACTCATCTGGAAGGAGGGGGGACCCCATAACCAGCGGTCCAGAGATTCCTTCTGTGGACAACCCTATCAGCGCTCCTGTGGAGCGGCCTGATTGCTTTCCTCTGGAAGCAGTCAGGGGACTTTTTCTTTGCACCATTTTGCCTGGCTAACAATGACAACAGATTTATGGGTGCAACTGATCATAACCAGAGGATATTACCTCCCATTCAGTCTTTACCCAAAGTCATCAAGACGAATTCCTGATGTTCCACCAAGTCAAAGGGAAACAGTAGCACTACAAATTCAAATGCTGCTTCAAATAAAGAGTCATCCAGACAGTCCCGCCAGACCAGATGGGATCCAGATTTTATTTAAGATTGTTTTTAGTGCCAAAAAAGACAGGGGACTGGAGACCAATTCTGGATCTCAGCATCCTATACAAATTTGTCAAACAAGAAAAATTCTGGATGATCACGGTTCAGTCTAGCCTTCCTTTTTGGAGAAAGACAATTGGATGTGCTCAATAGATCTTCAGGACACTTATTACCACATTAAAATGGACAAATGATCCAGAAGATTTCTTCTGTTCTGGCTAGGAGCCAATCACTTTCAATTCCACCCGCTGCCCTTCGGACTCTCTACAGCCCCCAGAGTGTTCACCAAGTGTATGGCAGTAGTAACAGCTCACTTGAGACTACAAGGATTCCGGGTGTTTCCATATTTAGATGATTGGCTCCTCACCGCCCCCACCAAGCGTCTACCGGAGATAGCTCTAAACTACACTCTAAAACTAGCAGAATCCCTGGGAATCTCAATAAACTGGGGAAAATGCAACTTGATTCCCTCTCAAACCTTGGAGTTTTATAGGGGCAAATTTCAATACACTTGCTTGCCTAATCCCTCTTCCGGACCACAGATTACACAGGATAAGAACCCAAATGTGGGTGATACTCTGTCAAAACCTAGTGTCAGCTCTGGCAGTTCTTCAACTCCTGGGTTCCATGGCAGTGTCAATTACCATAGTGCCCTTGGCAAGATTACACTTGAGAATTCTCCAGTGGCTCCTTCTAACACAGTGGTACCCCTTGCAACATCCGTTGTGTTTTCAAATACGGATAACTCAATGATGCAAACAGGATTTAATATGGTGGATGAAGCCAGATGAGGAACTATGGAGTCGCCCTTTTTGCCCACAGCAGCCCAAGGCCACAGTGACTATGGATGCTTCCCTGATAGGGTGGAGGGGGGCTTTACCAGGGGAAGACAGTCCAAGGTACTTGGTCAGACATAGAGGCCAATCTACATACCAGTGTCCTAGAACTAAGGGCAGTGCTTCTAGCATTGCAATCATTTCAATCCATCCTTCCACCAGGGGCAATTGCTATTCAGTCAGACAACATGTCAGTAGTCTGGTACATCAACAAACAAGGGGGAACCAAATCCTACCCGTTGTGTCGAGTGGCCATGAGAATTTGGCAATGAGCAATAGCTTCCAACCTCTTTCTGATTGCAATGCATATTCCCAGGAGTTCCAAAGTGATTGCGGACAAACTGAGCAGATGCATCCTACTGCCTCACGAGTGGTCCTTCAATCCAATTATTACGGTGAAGATCTTCAGCTGCTGGGGCCAGCCTTGCTGCAACCTTTTCGCCTCTCCAGCAAATCACAAATGCAGCAGCTACTTTGCCCTAATTCCCCCACAGGGGGAGTCCCCAAGGGATGCTCTGGTACATGATTGGCCCACGGGACTTCTGTATGCATTCCCTCCCTTTCCCCTGATTAAGATTAACAACATCAGATAAAGAAGTTATGTTCTTACCATAACGTTCCATCTGTGTTGTTTACCTTCATTTATTCATTACGTCCCACCCACCTTCCCCCTCCAGAGGCTCCTGCTCCTACTTTAGAGTTTCTGCTCAGAAAAAGCCTCTGCTTTACTTATTATAGGCAAACTCAATCTGAGGTAAAAAGAAGGACATTGTGGGTAAAAGCTTAGCTTGAGAATCTTTTGGCTTGCACGAGCTTGTTATAAGGCCGACTCAGTTCCAACGACGGAACCAACACCCATCAGTAATGAATGAATGAAGATGAACAACACAGATGGAATGTTATGGTAAAAACATAGCTTCTTTTTCTCTTATTATTTTATTTTTTCAAACCATGTAAAGATGAGCAGAAATTAACTTGCTGTGAATGAATGTCTTCTTTTAAACAGCAATATTTTCCTAAAAGAGTTACTGTACTATTCTGGATAATGGGTAATAATAGTAACTGAGTTCTATGAATCTAACTTTACAAAATCATTTGGTCATTGCTGTACAGGGAATAGTACAGCTTATGAATTTGAAATATTTATCCACGCTTCAGTACAGCTGAAGAACCAAAGAGGTTTAGTTATCGTCTCATGAAAAGAAGACTCTCCACTAGGTAGAACATAGCTGACTAAATATAGACAAAGCTTTTTGGGAATGCCTCACCTTGCTATGGTGCAGTATGGAGACAGGTACAACACTATCCTTTGGAGTTATTGCATATGTAGCTAAATATCTTCAAGAACATATTACAGGATTTATAGGACTATATAAAAATAAACAGTAAACTATAGCTCTGTATTTGCAACTACTACTTCTAATAAGCTAATGCCTTTCATGATTTAAAATAGTGAAGAAATGTATATATGTCATTCCGTTTTGTAAGTGACTTTTAACTTCAAAATGTATCGTTTACTTTACAAAATATTAGAAAATGTTTACATATACAAAAATGCACATTACCCAATGGGCAAATTAAAATGCAGGCAAAAAAAGACAAAGTGTGAATATGCATTACAAAAGAAAGGTTTACTACCATCTTCCAATCCACATGAAGCAAAGTATTCTCTTACTCTGTTCAAACATAATTTGGACGAATGGATGAGCAACTGAAAATTCACCTCTAGTTTAGCATCCTTGCACCTCTTGGATAAGGACAGTATGTAAATATCCAAACATATCCTTGCTGTGCCTGTCTCTAGTTTATTTGTACACAAGATATATAAGGACTAAAAACTACCATTTGGAACGTTAAGTCTATGCTTCTTAAGTTCCTCACAGATCGACAGCTTAGAAAGTATCTATGAACCTATGAACTAATTAATACTAGCACCAATGCAGTCTGATCAGTAATGCATCTGAGATGACACAGGAGCTCTAATTTATTACTTCATTGACATTTGTTTACTGGGAAAGTCTGACTAGGTCAGAGTACTCATTTTCAGCAGAGGTCTGATGAGAAAAGGCTCCAGAGGAAAAAAAATAAATAGTTCAACAGTCAACAAAAATCAAGCAATTGAAATCATGTACCACAGACATAGGTACAATAAGGTTAAAGTTAAAAATAGACAATAGAGTACCTCAGAATTGCATAGTTACATACATAAAGATTTTAGATTAACAGAATTATTCTTCAAGAAAAAAAATGATAGTTACAATTCAAATAGATTGCATTGTGGAGTTATTTACGATAATTGCTCTTGCTCCCTCCCCTCATAAATTTATTATATCTCATCATCCTTTACACTTTTGATAGGTATCTCTACCTAACAAACCTAATGTTTCATCAGTATATCTACTCTGTAAGGTTATTTGATCTCTGTTTGAATGACTCCTCTAAATGTATATCACATTACTCTTTCTATTTTCTTACCTCTCATCTATGCTCATCATACTATATTGATTTGAATGCTTTTGAATTGTGAGCTTAAATGTTTTATGTTTTACTCTGGTTCTTTTGGCCCAATGGACTATCCTGGTAAACCAACTGCAAATAAATAAATAATAAATAAATAAATAATTGTCCAGTATTCATAGTCTGGGCTTCACAAATGCATTAACAGTTATGTGAGAAGAGTAGCTCTAAATGGATATGCAAATAAGATTAGCATAAGTAATTTTCAATGAATATGGAAGAGCAAAGCAGTTTTTAACAACATGCTCACTTTTTGCAAAGAGTAACTTGTATAAAGGTTGTCATTTCAAAATTGCAAATTATTTTGCAAAATCGTAAGTTGTTGGTTTGGCATATCGCAGGCAGGCACAGTAGAGCACTGTCATGCCCAAAGCATTTTAGAAAAGCTGCAGACTGAGCAGCAGATAAGAGGAATTTTTATTTATTTTTTTTTATATAGGGGTATCCTTTTGTGGACACCCCGATGGTTTCATTAAAGAATAGAAAGGGGGTGACAGGACAGATTGAAAAAAGAAGAGACAAAACAAAGAGGAGAACACACAAGGGAAACATCAAGAGGGTTTGTGTTGGGAGGAAGTGGGAGAGGATGGGCTCTATGTTTTTGTTGTGGGATAGACCCTCCCTAGTTTTTCAAAATTTGTTTTTTTATAAGAGGGTAGTGTGGGTGGGAAATACGAAAGACAGTGAAGGTAAAACAGTAAGGGGAGAAGGGCTGAGGGAGTGCCAGCTGGAATCCCAGTCCACAGAGCCTCAGACACATCCACTGTCAGATGGTGTTGCACTGGAAGACCCTGTTGGCATGGTGGTCAGCACCAATTGGGAGAGCGTGTCTTCTACATGCTGAGGAGAGGTTTCGACTGGATGAATTCTCCTGTCCACTACCTCTATTCAACCTAACTCCGCAGTCCCTTTCTGTGAGGCTATCCAGGCTGCCACATGCCGGAGTGCCTGCAGGAGTGGTGCCTCCTCTCTGACCCTGCAAGGATGTCCTTGGACAGGCAATGGGTGATCCGTTCCTAGTCTGGGAGGTATGTCTCTGGTCTGTTCCTGATGAGGGATTTGAACCTGTATAAAAAAAGAAAAAAAATGGGAGAGAAGCAAATCAAAAAGTAGAAATTAATGCATACGCAAAAATAGAAAAAAAGAGAAAAAGGCAAAACACAAAAAGCACAACAAATCCACACAATACTGTTTTAATGCAATTTAACAACACAATATTGACATACTGCTGTAAAATCTTTATTGAAGTAAAACTTGTGTGTGGGAAGTGCTTATGCTTATAGTGGGGGTAGTGATTTGAGATGTGCTTCTGTACCCGGGAAGAATGTAGTAGTAATGCTCATGCATACTTGTGATGAATTGAAATTACAAGGGTTTTTGACTTTCTGAAAGGGGGGTTAAATGATGTACTTTCAATACAGTACTTCAAAAAAGAAACCAGTAATTATTGCAGTTAATTGGGTTAAAAATCAGATTATAAAACATGTCTCTTGATCTGTTAAGCCTTCAGTTGCTTTTCTTTCAGTGCTAAAGCTGTAACCACACTGTCTACAGGAGTATTACAAAAATCTATTCTAAAAACATTTCTTTTATCAATTTTCCTGTTACCATTACTGTTGTATAATACTTTCTTATAAAATAGTATTTACCGTTAAAAAAGAAAGGTCTTTTAGACACGTGTTATGCTTACCAGAACTCAACTAGCCGATGCAGTCTTCTCTTGCCAGTTATTATACTGAACTTCTTCCTTAGCTGTGAGTAAAAGACAGGACAATCTTGTTTAGCTGTATTTGACTTTCTTCCATATATAAACATAAATATGTCATATATCCTCTCTAAACACGTTCTTTCCTTTTTCCATTTTCACTTTTATATGAATACATGTATGAATTACTACAACATTTGACTGAGTTTCCATTTAATTCAGGAGGATAGTAGAAAAACACGGTGTGTCTTGAATATTGTTTTCAAAATGCATGTAACACTTTTCTTCTGGTATAGCTGAAGTGCAAAGCTAGAAATACGTATAAACAACCAAGTTAAGCAATTATTTTACTTATATTTATATGGCTCACACAAAACTGAATCCATGTAATGTTGTCTGGAACAACTTTCTCCCTGCAATGGTAAAGAATTATAAATCTGTATCTGCAACTCTTATTTCATAACTTTATAGATCCACTCGGCATTACCTGATACCTGAACAGTGGTAGAATGTTTACATAGTTATCTATACAGATTATTATTTTAATTCTCTTAACTGAAATTTATACTTATTATGGTAACCTGTTAACACAGTACTAGTATTCCTCATTGTTCAAAAGATGAATGATTACGGCTATGCTACTCATTTTCTATGAATTTCAAAATAACAGTACAATGAATATTTTCAGGTGCAGATATCTGTCTCTACAAGTACATGTATTTATGCAATATTTTAGCCATCTTTATATATATAGATGTGTGTGTGTGTGTGTGTGTGTGTGTGTGTGTGTGTGTGTGTGTGTGTGTGTGTGTTTGTGTATGAATTAAGAATAATTTTGCTTACTATAAAACTCTGGCCTTTTCTCAGTAACCTGGTTAACCCAATTGGCCAGCTGGTCAGGACTATGCTTTTGCAAAACTTCACACCTGTGATTGCACTGCTGACCATAGCGGGTTATACCTGTTAGGGGTTTAGAGGTGGTCACCTAGCTCCTGCCAGATATCAATTTTTCTCCACATACTGTGATGGATGCATGACAGGATCTTCTTCAGGTATGAATAATGCAAAAGACAGAGCATGATCAAGGTATTTTTATCAGACTAGCTAGGAGCATGGCCTCATACCTTCACAGGTGCTGCCATTGTCAAAAGAGACAGAACCAGAATGAGGAAAGTATGATGAGGGATGTATTAAGCAAGGTTAAAACCTTTCTCTGTTGGTGTGACATCATCTTGACCAAACCTTTTTTGCTAGCATGCTCATTAGAGTACGTATTGATACTAAAGTAGCCAAAACTTCTTTGTCACATACTGATTTTTCTTAAAGGAAAACACTTACCTCTCCTTTCCATGTGTCATAATTTTTTTTAATATACAGATAATAGCTGTCATTATGAATGCTTACTGATAAAAGTATTTTTATACCCTAACAGCAATAATTGTTATGTACTGAAGTGGAATTTTGTTTAAATATTGCTTTTCTGACGTCATGAATTGTATCAGTCTTTACAGTGTGATAGGCACTGCTGGATGGGCAGGGATTATCCTTCAGATTGCTTTTAAGCTGACATTCAGATAACTGCATTTTGAATTTTTGAACTATAGTCTTATTTTAGCAAGTTTGGGGCAATCAGATTGCTTCCACGGAAAGCTAGGGATTGCTGCAGAGTACTGCTGAGTTCAGAAACGTTTGCAGATCATCCATGTCTTTTTGAAATAAGTTCATGTACTGTGGGATGCACATTCACAAACTGTGAAATGTCAGAATTCTCCGATATACCTTGAAACACTTTTGCGTACCACTATGATTCATAGATATGCATATAAATTAGCCTACTTTGCATAACATGTGTAAATGGCCCTGATTTTATGCCAGTAGGTTGGGCATCAGCATATTAATTCACAGAGACAGGAAGCAAATGTCTTAGGATTCCATAGACTTCTCAAAGTAAGGAAAATTTTGTAAAAATAATTATTATTTAGTAAGAGGCACTTTAACAATTATTTTAATATTGGTTTAAAAGTCACTTGCAATAAATTTTGATGTGTAGTGTGCATGTATTCATGCCATTGCGTAACTGGTAATTTGTTAATGTTGAAGTTGCATCTCATGATATGTGCAGTGCATTAATTGTAACAAATGATAATTAAAGAAGTGTACTGTGTGTAGTCATTGTGTATACATGGGGAAAATGCTTATTGTGCTCGAGACATTTCAGTGTGCAAAGGACAGGAGTAGACATGCGTGATAAATGTGATTTGTTCCTGACGGTGATGGAAAACTACATAACAGTGGCAGAGAGTATTGCAGGTTGTTTTTTATGTAAGTACTGTCATTGGATAAATGTAGTTAAGTAATTTAGAAAACATTGCTGTTTGCATATTTTTTGAGATAATACCTTACAGTGGATGGCAGGAATAGCTGACCAGTAGTCTGTACTTAAACAGCTGATGCCATCTAAAGAATAATGTCCCAAGTATCTGAGTGTAGCCCTCCCCCATTTCTTTTTATGTTTTTCTGTAGTATTGATGGAGCACTGTCAAAGTGGGTGACTTCACCTCTACCAAAAGACCAGTCACCAGTGGCATACCACAGGGTTCTGTGCTGGGCCCCTTACTGTTTGGAATTTATTTCTCAGAAGTCCAGGCAAACTTGGATGGCCTATGGCTGACCAAGTTTGCCGATGACTGCAGATTGGGAGCAATCACTGAGTCCCCCAACAATGTTTATATACTGCAGACAGGGTTAACACTTACAAATGATTGGTGCCAAAGCCACGGCTTAAAGTTAAATGCAAAAAATGCACTATTATTCCCTTTGGGAAAGCTGACATCCCTGCAAATTACATTATAGACAGCACCCCTCTAAGTGTAGACCCAGTGGTACATGATCTGGGTACTCAGGTTGATAGCAATCTGAACTTTGACCACTACATATCCACAATAGTAAGGAATGCCTTCTATGTGCCACATCTCATAAGTAAAGGCATCACATCTAGCTCTAAGAATGCTATAATTCCATTATACTCAGCCCTCATCAGACCAAAAATTGAGTATAATGCTCTCTTTTGCATGTACCTCACTAGACACCTGCAACAATTGGAGAAATGGGTCTATATTAGAATCGCAAAAGCTGACTTTCGCGAATACAAGCTCATTGACACATAAATGTCAATGTACTAAAACAGCGAAGTACAAGAAAAGTGAATTTCAGAATGCCGAACGTGTTTTCTTGGCCAGCAGGGTGATCGTGAGGATGAGGAAATAAATCCTTTTCCCCACTGTAATGCAGTCTTGGAGTTGGTATATTTAAGTGTGGGGGATGTGTGGGGGCACACACACACAGAAAAATACTTTGTGGATGATGGCAGACATTCTGAGGCCACAGTGTCCACAGTGACACCACCACAAAGGGTGCCAGATGTGAGGATTATTTACAGCTACCCTAGAAAACATGGAAAACCATCTGAAAAAGTGTTTTACATTAGGTTTGTTCACTTAGGTTTACCTTACCTGTATGTCACTGTTGCTTCCGGGAATACGTTCAGCGTTCTCATTTTCACTTTTTTTGTACTTCACTGTTTTCGGACTTCAACATTTATGTGTCAATGAACTTGTAGTTGCGAAAGTCAGCTTTCGCGATTCTAATATAGACCTGGAGAAACCACAGAGGCTTCCAACCAAGAAATTGCAGGGTACACAAAACAAGTCTTACACAGAAGGACTGAAAGCTCTGTCACTATATTCTGTCTCCTACAGGTTGCTAAGGGGTGACCTATGCTGGGCTTACAGGGCAGTTTCCAACTCGGCGCTGATGAAATGCTAAATCAAACTGCATGCAGGTCACTCATTCCAGAGATCTTAGCCTAGTGTGACATGAACAAGTCATGCTGGAGAGATGGATACATATCCCAGAGACTGACACTTCTCTGGAACAAGCTTCCAATTCACATGAAACACAGACCTTCCCTGATCCTCTTTAAATGCAAGATAGATCAGTGGATGGGTTACCTCAGTTTCATTCCTGGGGTGGTGCCCATGTCCTGGACAGAGGAAATCATTATTAACTACCACAGACCCTTACCTCTGTGAAATTCACTCACCTAACCACCAACAATTGGGACAACTCTGGATAAATATAGCTAGGCTTGTAAGGGCTCTAGGGCCATTAGCCTAGTAACCTTCTATGAACCTATGAATCTATGAGAATAAGTGATCAAAGCACAGAAATGATAATTTTAGCCATGAGGAAAATTGTGTTCTCATGGCAGCACTCAGGACATATGGGAAACTTCGTTTTGGTAAAGGGGGAGCCCAGACAAGCCAAGAGAAACAGAGCCTGGAGTCAAATAGCTGTTAAAATCAATGCAGTTGGAGGCAGAAATAGAGCACTGACATAGTACAAGAAAAGGGTAGCTCATGCTCAGGTTGTGTTTTTCTACCGAAACCCGTCTGTAACATAAATGTGTAGGTTTATTAACCTTCCACAATAAAATTTGGATCTATTTGGATCAAAGTTTGCTGGCTCCACTTTTTTTCTTCTCTATACAGTTGATTCGAGGGCCATGCAGCTGCTCACCGTGCAGGATTTCTTTTTTGGAGAAGCAAGGCCAGGCAGAATGCAATTTCCTGGACCACTTCGGGGGGAGGCTTTGAATCTTATTAAGTTAACACCAGATGATGAACACCTTCTGCCCATCTGTGGGGATAACTATTATACAGAAGATGGTGCAACAGGAATGATTAAAGGTAGTGTGAGCACTGTTCCATCTAACCAATGTCTGCTACAGCATTTATATTCATCGTCAGTTCCTGGAGGTTGGTTTAAAATGTACATCTTTTATAGTCAAAACTGAATGGTGACAAAGATTGCTGTAATTAAATATGTCACAATTCATTATTATTAGGTGAACCTTGTACATCAGCAGATAATAAAAATGAAGGCAGTGTGCATGGTAAGTGTCCCACTCACCCCCTTGTAAGCACATTGTACCATATGCTGTTGCATTGTTATTAATGTTTTGTAATTAATTCTTTTACAGATTCAGTATTAGAAACAAATTGTTCAATTGTACCAATAGGTATGGATGAAGTCACCAGCAGAATGGATATTGGAGCTGCTGCTGCTGATGATAACATAGTTATATTTATGAGGCAGCCTGAGAGAAGTGACAGGCAGTCCCAAAGTTAATTGTAGACAGAAAGTGACACCACATCACAAAGTCAAACACAAACTGATGTTCCACTCACTCATACAGCAAGAACAAACCTGCACCTCTACACCAGTATCTCCACACAAAGAAAAACACTTTGTGGATGATGGCAGACATTTTAAGGCCACAGTGTCCACAGTGACACCACCACATAGGGTGCCAGATGTTGGGATTATTTACAGCTACCCTAGAAAACATGGAAAGCTTTGGCTGCCCAGCAAGAAATGTGATGCTTGTTATCGCTCGGAACACTGTACAGAGAGTCAGCTGGAAATGGTCCAACATCCTACAGGGTATGCATGATGATTTCCAGCACTAGTTTGAAATGGCAGAGAGTAGGGATAATGCCATGGTATCACTAATGTGTAGTATGGTAGCACAATAAGCATCAGTTGCAGCCTCCATTCAAACACTAGTTAGGACATACCAGAGTCAATCTGGAGTTAGTCTTATGAGGGGCAGGGGACGGGGTACTGTACAGGCATGTGGAGGGCTGACATGATACTACCGTTGCTTCTCAAGACAGCAATGTCAGTATTCACAGTGAACAATCACAACGCATTTCACACAGACTGTGGAACAGAGCATGTGTATGTACCTTTAAGAAGCATTTCCAGATGTAAGTGCATGCATATAAATAGTGAGCACATGCAGGCAGCAGTGCCATTTTGAGGGAACAGCCAGAGTGATAACATGTGTGAGTGTAGTAGCCAGTCGGTTGATAAGTTTATTTAAGTTTAAGTTACAAAGCCTCATTCCTGATGTGTTCATGTGTAATAAAGCTGCTTGAACTGAACCCACAACTGCTTGTCTGTTTTATCCTGACCGAACGAGCGACATGGTGTCAGAACCAGGATTAAGAAAGCAACTTCTTCAAGCCCTGAGGTGTAGAGGTGAAAGTGAAGGCAGATTGAAATTGTTGAGTGAAAGGGAGCTCAGACAAACAAAAAAGGGCCAGAAATGAACTCAAGGTAACCAGAACTTGCACAAATGATTTATTCTGCAAAGAAAATGAAACAGAGCACTTGTAAGGCACAAAACGCATTATTAATCAAATGAGTATCATAAAAATGTATTATTAATCAAACAAAAGGCACAAAACACATTATTAGTTAAACAATATGTTCATGTGGGGCTCAGAATTTACTTTGGTTTGCATAACAAGCAATGTTTAAAGTAAAACGGGCATAAGAAAATTATAGTGAGCATGATGAGAGATTGAAAAGGCATAATAAGTACAACAAAAGGGCAAAATAAGCTTAAAAAAGCAAGGTAACTGCATGTTTTTTAGTAAAAGACCATGTTTTATGTATAAACTACTATTTTGCATTGGCCGAAGCCATTCAAAGCATAACTGGAGTTGTTTGAAGTATCTCAGAGTGTGCAAAGTGTTTGCAGAGTGTGTGCTTTATTATGGTGCAAAGAGTTTGCTGGGTGCAAAGTACAGCTATATTGCAAAGTGCAGTCAAAGTACAACCATTTTGAAAAGTTTTTTGTGCTGTGTACATTTATTCGCAGAGTGCCACCATTTCAAACTGTTTCTTACACTTTACAGAGTTATTTTGCAAAGTACACCCATTTGAATAGTTTCTGTGCTGTGTACAGTTTATTTGCAAAGTACAGTCATTTCAAAGTATTTTTTACACTGATAAGTGGTGGGTTCGAAATGTACAGTGATTTTAAAGTGTTCTTACGCTATGGAGACTTGTTTGGCAAAGTGCAGTTATTTCAATGGGTCTGTTGTGCTATTGGGCATAATTACAAATTCTGGCATAAAGCTCTGGCATATTTATATGCGTGTATGTTCGTTCATAATTCCAAGCAGCTTCACTACTGTGTGTTGGTATAGCAGATCATAATGTAGCGGAGAATTGGAAAGTATTTAAGCAGGAATACAATATTTTCATACAAGCAGCTTTTTCTGACAAAGATGCACATATGAGGGCATTCATTTTTCTTAACTTAGCTGGGTGAGAGGCTATTGAAAGAGAGCATTTATTTATGTATGTACCAGCAGTACATGCAGGAGAGGTGGTAAACCGCCATATTGTGGTACCGGCTGAATCAAGAGAAGACCTTGGCACTTATGCACATATTTTATACAAGAGACCAAAAGCCAGGTGAAACTTTTGCAGCATATATAACAGCCTTATTTCTCAAAGCTAAAACGTGCAGATTTGGTGACTTGAAAGCTGAGTTACTAAAGGACAGACTTGTGTGTGGTGTTAATAGTGCTGCAGTGAGAAAGATTTTGCTTCATGACAGTGATTTAATGTTAAGCAAAGCCATAGAGATTTGTCAAATTCATGAGCTCATACAAAGGCACACCAGTATGCTTGCAAGTGATAAGAGCATGGTTTCAGCAACCTCTAGAGCAAACATAGACAGCATGCAGCATGTTGCAAGTAGAAGCAGGCCTAAGCACATGGCAGCTGCAGCCCCTGTGGGGTTTCCTGGGAGGAGCTGTAACTTTCTAGCAAGTTCCAAGACTAGCTCAGTAAAACAGACATGCAAAGGTGTAGTCTAAGGGTGAGTCAGCAAAACCCAAGTCAAGTTTTATTGTTAACTGTCGTAGTTGTGGTGCCAATCACGAATCTACAAGAGAAAAGTGCTTAGCATTTGGTCAGCAATGCCACAAGTGTAAAAAAATGGAACCACTTTCAAAAGTTTTGTAAATCAAGCAAGTCCCATTAAGTTATTGAGAAAGGTCACGCAAAAAAGCAAGTTGATCATATAGAAAGCTTCAACCCTACTTTCTATGTAGATGTTATATCAGTGGTCAGTGAAAAGGTTAATGCAGTAAATTTGTTGATAAAGAACGAAGCATTTTGTACTGTCCTGATCAATGGTAAACCCACAGAGCTCAAAGCAGACACTGGTTCAAAGTGTAATGTAATGTTAGATGAAAAATTTACTAGAGTGAGAGCTGGTGAGCAACTTAATTTGGCCAATTGTGCGAAGCTTGTTGCTTATGGAGGTGAAGAGCATTAAACCAAAGGCTCAGTAGTGCTTTCATGTTATTCGGCTGGGAACAGTTACAGCTTGCAATTTTATGTAGTCAAAAGACCTGTGCAGTCATTATTAGGTCTCAGAGACAGTTTAAGAATGAAACTGCTTTCTTTTAGCAAAGAAGCACATCATGTAAGCACATGTTCCAGGTCCAGCATCCGTGACGCTATTTTCTCAGAGTATGCTGATGTTTTCAATGACAAGCTATGCAAACTTACAGTTGTGTACTCCATGAAATTAGACCCAGAGGTCAGTCCAGTGGTCAGACCAGCAAGGAGAGTTCCAATAGCTAAGCAGGACAAAGTCAAGGTCCAGTTAGACAAAATGGTGCAGCAGGGTGTGATTTGTCCAGTCACAGAACCATCTGAGTGGGTGTCTTCTATGGTAGCTGCTCATAAGAAAAATTCATATGAAATAAGAATATGCATTGATCCAAGAGACCTGAACAAAGCATTAAAGAGCTAGCATCATTCTATGTGTACAGTCAAGGAGATTGCCACCCTTATGTCAAACGCCACTGTTTTTTCTGTCTTAAATGCATAGATTTCAATTTGGTAAGTAATTCTTGATTGCAGATCTTCACTACTGACTACATTCAGTACCCCATTTGGTAGATACAGATTCCTCAAGATGCGTTTTGGAATAATTCTGCTAGTGAAGTCTTTCAGTGTGCAATGGAGCAAATTTTTTCAGGCTATCCATGTGCTGTAATAATTGATTTACTGGCTGGAGGTAATGGTGAAGCAGAGCATGATAGAAACCTCAGGAAAGTTCTGGACAAAGTGCATGAAGTGAATTTAAAGCTCAATCCTCTGAAATGTAAGTTCAGACTACCAGTAGTTACTTATGTAAGTCATTTATTTACCCAGTACAGGCTTATAACCAGACCCTTCTAAACAAGCAGCCATTCTTGAGATGCCATCCCCAGAGAATGTCCAAGCCCTACAGCATTTTCTTGGTATGGTTAACTATTTGGGCAAATTTATCACTGACTTTAGTGAGTTATCAGCACCTTTGAGAGAGCTGACAAGCAAAAATGTTACCTGGTCATGCTTAGAACAACACTAGAGAGCATTTGATAACCCCAAACAGCAAATTGCCAACCTGCCTACATTGAGATACTATGATGTCCACAAACCAGTGGTTCTTTCATGTGATACTTCGAACTTTGGTCTTGGTGCAGTTATTCTTCAAGAGGGCAGACCTGTTGCCTGTGCGTCTAGAACTCTTACCCAAACTGAGATACAGTACGCTCAAATTGAGAAGGAACTTTTGGCAATTGTGTCTGCATGTTTGAAGTTCCATGATTATATTTATAGGTTCATAGGTATGTACTAGGCTAATGGCCCTGGAGCCTTTACAAGCTTAGACCATAGGATTAACCTGGCATCATGCCAACCAACCTTAGTCCCCAGTCCCTATGTCGAGTAAAGCCACTGGAGTGATCCCTGGGGTGAATTTTCTATTTCTCATCCACTCATCAAGATTTCTCTTGAAGAGGGCCCATAACGTGGTCTGCTTAACATGTATGGGGAGTTTTTTCCATAACATGGGCACTCTCTGGGTTATGAACCTGTCCCTCCAGCATGTTCTGTTGATTGTGGTAATGAGGTTGAGGTCTCTGGAGCATATGGTGGGGAGGGATTGGGATTTCTTTAGATGTAGCATTTCTAACAGAGCTGGGTCAGACATGACTTTGTAAGTCAAGCAGAGATCACCTCTAAGTAGGTAATAGGAGACAGAGAATAGTTGGAGTTTTTTTAGTGTGTCCAAATAGGACAAATGTTTAAGGCCTAGGATCCTCTTTGTGAGGTACTTTTATGGCCTCTCCAGTTTTTGCAGGTATTTAGTGAGGTACATGCCAAATGAGGCATTGTACTTGACGACTGGCCTAATGAGGGAAGAGTAGAGGGAGAACATGACCTCTTTCTTCCTGGATGCAAAACCCTTAGTAATGAGATGTGCCACATAGAAGGACTTTATGACCGCAGTGGCAATGTGGTGGTCAAAAGAGAGGTTGCTGTCAACCTGTGTTCCCAGATCTCTTATAACGCCTTCTGTGTCCAGTGGACTACCATTGATGTGGTAATTCATGGGAACTGGGTTTTTCCCAATGGGGATGATGACACATTTTTTGGCATTGACTTAAGGCCATGGTTCTGACACCAGTTGTTGGTCTCAGTGAGGCCTTTCTGTAGGATGTCAACATCACTCGGGGAGTTAATAATAGCTCCCAACTTGCAATCGTCTGCGAACTTTGTCAGCCAGAGTTCCTTCGTGTTGGCCTGGACTTCAAAGAAGTAGATACCAAACAGGAGAGTACCCGGGACTGAACCGTGTGGGACTCCACTCATGACTGGTCGGCAGTCTGACTTGGAGTTAGCTACTTTCACACTGTGGGTTCTAACTGTGAGCCAGTTTGTATCCCACGTAGTGATATAGGGGTTGATGCCTAGCTTAGTGAGTTTTTCTATGATTCCTGAGTGGGGAATGGTATCAAAGGCCTTGGCCAGATCAAGGTAGGCTATATGAACCACCTTGCCTTCATCCACAGTTCTGGTGACTGACTTAAAGAAATTGACCAAGTTGAACAGGCATGATCTACCCTTCACAAAACCAAACTGTGTGGGCTCCAGAGTTTGGAGATTCTCTATATCCTTGTTTATTAGGTCCATGATGATGTGTTCCATAGCTTTGCATATCAGACTCGTCAGGCTACTGGGGCGATAGTTCCCAGGGTCTGTAGTCGCTCCTCCTTTCTGGAGAGGGATGACTGTAGCAGTGCGCCATTCGGTAGGAACAAAGCCCGAGGTGAGACTGTGATTGAGCAGGGCACACAGGTGAGGTGCCAGTTCACTCTGTAGTTCATGTAGAACACAGCCAGGGATATTGTCAGGTCCCACAGAAGCTGTATTCTTGGCCTTGGATAGTGCTGTTTTAACATGTGCAGCAGTAATACCGGGTGCCTGGCAATCTACTGGTATTGTGACTGGTCACTTGGGGGGGGGGAGAGGGGTTAAGTTGGCAATGAATCTGTCAGCCAGTGTATTGGCAATATCTGTTGGCTTGGTATAGGAGGTACCATTGTGCAGTAGCTCAGAGCAAATCTGGGTATTGCCATGGAGATTCTTTACACAACTATAGAAGGCCTTGTGGTTGTCTTTACTATTTGCTGCAATTCTGCTTTCATAGCTAGCTTTAGAGGATTTGATGAGGAATCTCAACTTTTTGTTGAGGTTGATTAGGGGCTTTTTCCAGTCTTGGGACTTCACCTTATTCTGCATCAGTTTCCTCCTTCTGTTGTAGAGTTTGTTTATGGCAGGGGACCACCAGTTTGGCTTCCTTTTTTGGAGGAGAGCATCTTGGTTCTATTGGGTATGGCGATATCCATGCATTTGTGTACGTGTTAATACAGTGCATTGGTATATAATCCAGCAGTCATGCAACTGATCTCAATTTGCATGGGTGCCGTGAAGTTAGCCACCTCTGTTTTTAGGAGCTCAAAGTTAGCTTTGGAGAAGTTTTTCATGGTGGTTACCTTTGTGGGGGTGGGGGTGGGGGGTGGGAGGGATGTGAATTTCCAAGGTGATTAGTTTGTGGTCGGATCTAACCAGGGAGGAGTTGACTATTGGTGTAGAGCAACGGTTGCCCATGTTAGTAATGACCAGGTCAAGGATGTTGCTACCTCTAGTGGGGGTAAGAATGAGCTGGTCCAGGGCATTGGAATTAATAAATTCCAGGAAACGTTGGGCAAGTGTATTGGTACAAGAGTAGTTTCCCAGTTAATGGAGGGGTAGTTGAAGTCGCCCAGTATGAAAGTGCTAGTTTGGACCCTAATATTCTCCAGGGTGCTTAGGAATGTGGAGTGTGAGTCTTCGGACATGGTTGGGAACCTATAGCAGGCTACGACCTGAATCGCTGTCTTACCCAATGTTAGCTGCACCTGAAGTATCTGAGATGAGTTATGTTGGGCTACCAGTCTGGAGGTGTGAGCATCCTTTATGAATATGGAAATCCCACCTCCTTTGGAGCTTTGGTCCAAGTTCTGGGGCCGAAAAGTGTGGAATGAGTTATAGCCTGGTAGTGAAGGGGTGCTTTCTGCTGCCTTGAACCAGGTCACTGTTATGGCACAAATGTTGATGTTCATTTTAAGGAGTGCTCC
Organism: Protopterus annectens; assembly: GCF_019279795.1. NCBI lineage: Eukaryota > Metazoa > Chordata > Ceratodontiformes > Protopteridae > Protopterus > Protopterus annectens. The sequence goes on from NC_056733.1 coordinate 679,259,984, forward strand.
AGGCAAGTGCATTTTGAGATTTAGACTTCTGGTGTTGAGCAGCATGACCCTCAGATTGCATTTGTCTGTAGCTATTACAGTGGTAATTTGGTCTTTGGGACACTGCCTAAAAAAGGCACTATAGGGGTGTATGTCTGAGCTATCCAAATAGAAACCTATCATCAACCTCTAGTCACTATTTTAAAGAAGCCTATATATTCAGCTCCAACAAGACTACAAAGAATGATGCTCAGATTACAAAAGTACAATTTCAAAATGGTCTATACAAAAGATAAACTTCTTTATCTGGCTGATACCTTGTCCAGATCACCCAGGAATACCACTGAACAGCTTGATGAAGAGAATTTTGACTTTGATGTCATGGAAGTGCACAATTTTTCTACCATGAGACTTGATGACCTGAGAGATCATAAAAAGACTGAACCAATTTTGCAAAAGTTCAACCACTTCATTAATGTTGGATGGCCATCAAAGCAGTTCTGTGTATCGCCAGAATTGCAACCTTACTTTCCATACAAAGATGAGATGCTGATAGAAGATGGTATCATTTTCAAAGGTCAGAAAGTTATTGTTCCTACTTCCTTACAACATGAGTACATTCAAATTTAACACTGTGGCCACCCAGGTTCCGGGTCTACCAAAAAAGGGCGAGAGGACTAGTATTTTGGCCTTCTCTATCAAAAGACATTGATAAAGTGTTTTCTTCTTATTCAGTATGCAACAGTACTAAATTGCATTTGCAAAAAGAGCCACTTCAACTAAGCCATATTCCTGAACTACCTTAGTCAGCAGTAGCCACTGACATATTTGGAGCATCAGCATTACTTAGTGTTGGTAGACTCTTATTCAAACTGGTTTGAAATTGATTTGATACCTAACCTAACATCCAATGCTGTTATTACTAAGATGAAATGTCATTTCTCAGTCCATGGTAGTCCACACAAAGTTATTTCTGACAGCAGTACCCAGTTTACCAGTCAATTGTTTCAGAGATTTATAAAAGAGTGGGACTTTATCCATGTTACTAGTAGTCCTGAATACCCACATTCACATGGCCTTGCTGAACGTGCAGTATAGAGTGCAAAGCAATTACCAGAGAGGTCAAACCATGATGATACTGATATCTTCTTGAATTTACTTAATCTCAGAAATATACCCTGTGACAACTCACTTGGCTTGCCTGCTCAGAGACCTCTATCTAGGTAAAACAGAACAACCTTGCCTATTAGTTCTAGTTTGTTGGTGCCTATTGCTAAAAAGAACAAAGCAATCAAAGCCCAACATTTTAAGAAGTGTTCCTTTCAGAAGTCCAGCTATGATAAAATGAGCAGATTTCTTCATCTGTTAAAATAAGGGGAGACACTGAGGATGCAAACGGCGAAAGGCTTTGATCGAATTGGTCAAGTGAGAGGTATATGTGCTGAGCCGAGATCCTACTTAGTGGAATATGAGGGTATAGAATACAGGAGAAACCACAGGTATCTTTTTCCTGTATCCAAAACAATATCGCAGCCTCATACCTGTGATACAGACTCTAGATCTCAGAGCAACCCTGACAATGTTCATAACGAAGAACATGTCTATATCTATTCCTGTTCCTGATGATGTCCCAGTTGTCCCCAAAGTTGAACATTCCTTGAAGACAGTCCCCATTGCTAAATTAATTCTGGCTTTTATGTTACACCATCAGGTTGTATTTCTAGACCTAGTGTAAGATATACAGCAACCTGGACATGATTGTTTTATATGTGTCTGATTTTGTATGAATGCATGTCAAAGAAGTAGTTCTGTATAATTGCATGTCAAAAAATAATTTCTGATGTAGAACAGAACATGTGTATGTACCTTTAAGAAGCATTTCCAGATGTAAGCACGTGCATATAAATAGCGAGCACATGCAGGCAACAGTGCCATTTTGAGAGAACAACCAGAGTGTTAACATGTGTGATTGTAGTAGTCAGTGTGTTTATTAGTTTATTTAAGTTTAACTTACAAAGCCTCATTCCTGATGTGTCTGTGTGTAATAAAGCTGCTTGAACTGAACCCACAACCACTTGTCTGTTTTATCTTGACCGGACGAGCGACACAGACCATGTCAATGGTTATTTACACCTAAAAAAAACACATGTTCCAGGTCACGGTCAAGCAGCAGTGTCAGGTCAGTAAGAGCAGGATCAACGTCCACTTGTAGATCACATCATCATACTAACTCACCTTAGAGTTCATGGTAGCCCATCCTCCAAATCAGTTGTGCCAACACCAGACCTATCAATAGATGTGTTTGACTCATTGTATCTGAAACTACTGTGAATTACATTAATTGACAAATCTTTCTGTTTACTTGGAATGGGTTTTGTTGGGCTGGGTTTGAATATATATTCCGTTATTCCCTTTACCGCTATTAGTTGCACCATGATGTGAATTCAAATCATTTACAGAACGTTTTGTTTAACTTAAATGGGATTGTGGGGAGGGTGGAAGTCTGTGTACACCTATTAAGTACATGAATTAACTCTGGACAAAAAGCAGTAATGCAAAGATCACTGTTCTTTCTGGTGGCAGTCACATAAAACCACAAAACAGTAATAAGCAAATATTTTGATGCCCAATATATTATAAGGAAATGACACTAAAATCAGCATCCTACCATGTAATCTTAACTGCTGCCACTACACCCTCCTTGCTGCACAAATGACAGTTTCTGAAGTCAGAATTTATTGTGTGTGACACTATAAAACAATCTGATGAGCAGTACAACAGGATACAGTAAACAGAAATGGCATATATAACTGAATATTTCATTGTTGCTCGTATTGCTTTATATAACATAGTGAATACATCATTAAAGCAAAAGTTATTTAGTACAGCAGGCACAAATATTGCGTTATTTATTGATTTGATGCGTTTCAGCTTCACTGAACAAGAATCATTGAGCAGTTAGGTAAACAGGTAACAATACAAAACATTTTAAGATGAAAGACAATGTCAGATGAACAGTGACAGCAGACTATGCACCACACAGCATAGCCCACAGATTTCACTGCATGCATCAGTTATACGTTGTGTTTTTTTTTTTTTTTTATTACAAGAAAGGAAACATTCACCTGAATGTCCTGCTCCATAGTTCTGGACTGTATGCCACCTCTTAACCTGCCAGCAGTATGCCATGCATGAGCCTGCCAAACAGGGTCTGTTTACTACTTCTGCTGCTGACTGGTCATAATTAGTCAAAGTGGGACTAGAAATGGGAGCTACAGTGACAGCATGGGTCACTTCACCACCAGACCAGAACATAATCATATTATGTAGAATTAAACAGGCAGTAAACATCCTGAATGCAGTAGCTGGGTCATACTGAAGAGCATCCCTAGACTCATCCAGGCACATGAAATAGATGTTCAGGAAGCCAAGCATCCTCTTAATGACAATATTGGTCTGGGACAGGTTTGTGTTATATGTCTCTGTGCAGCTCCAGAAGGATTTCTCACTGGAGTCATGAGCTATGGCTCCAGTAGATATCCGGCATCCCCTAAAAAACAACAACAACAAAAAACAACAACAACAAAAATAGAGAGAAGGGGGAGACAAAACAGGAAATTAAACATTACTATACAGCAATACAGTTTAACATAAATAACTACTTTAATAACATAAAAAAGAATTCAACTTACAAACAAGATAACCACTGGGCATCCTGCCATGCAGGAAGAAGTGGTAGAGTGAGCTAGTGTGCAAGATATGGGAATTATGTGCACTGCCAGGATGCTGGGCATAGATGTTGGTGATTCACCCCCATGTATCATACACTGCCTTGCAATTAATGGAATGGTAGCCCTTCCTGTTATGGTACCACTCCCCCTGTGGACCAGGAATGGCCCTAATTGCAATATGGGTACAATCTATCATACTGAGTACCTCAGGAAAATGTGCCAGCCCATAAAAGTCACACATAGTTCTGGCTTGGTCCTGAGGTGACATTTGGAAATAGATGTACTGATCCGCATGTACCAAGGGTACTTTCAGGAACTGCTTTAGTATCCTTGAGGCAGAAGCCTGTGAGATCCCAATTGTGTCCCCAGTCTGTCTCTAGAAGGTCCCTGTAGTAAATATAGTGAGGCCTATACATATTTTGGTGTCCACAGGAATAGGAAGTTAAAGTATTCCTCCAGTGCCCCTATGGAGGTCAAACATGCCCAGTAAGACACTCAGAATGTTCCTGCCAACTCTAAACCTATCAAGGATTTCCTGATTATCAAAGTTATAATGAGTAATCCTTTGCTTACATTTTTGCCTTTTTGATGGGCAAGCTCTGCTGAGTGCAAGCAGCTTTGCCTGGGCAAGACAAGCAGCACTGAACTAGAAATAGCAAAGCTCACCACAATTGATAGCATTTTTACCAGTTGGACCTCTGATAGATTTGGCAATGCTTCTCCTGTTATTGTGCATCTGTGATCAGCTCAATAAAGGCAGGAAAATTGACTATGGATTGCAAATGCTGTAAAACAGACTTCATTAGCATACAAAGATTTACATCCCTCCTCATTTCCATCTCATTATTTGCTCATTGTTATAAGTGCATTCAAAGTCACTATGCATCAGCATAAATGGCCTTTGTGAGTCGCAGCTTGGCTGCACTCATTCTTGTATGCCCCATATAGCCTTAATGCATTTGCGTGACTGATTATGAATACTGGCCTATGTCTTTTTTTTATTGTTAGTACTATTGGGTAGGAAGGATAGATTATAGGGTAAGACTTTAGTGGGGGATGGAAATGGAGGAAGTTAAGGAATAGTCCATCAGGAGGAAGAAAAAAATTGGATGTAGATATGAAAGAGTGAGGAAAGGAATTCCATTTTTAGGCAGCTCAACAGCGGTGTAGGAGAGAAGGACAGAGCAGAGCCATCCACATATTTCTCTTTACCTCACTGATGTTATACCACTTACTGAAAAGGAATGAACTCTGTCACTCTAATAATATTAACAAGTCTACTTTTTTAGACATTTACACTGAATCTCTTTTAAAAAAAACTGAAAGGATGGGAAGATAAGAAATACTGTTCTCCTAAAAACGTACACAAAATAGCAATTAGATCAAAATACATGAAAGAGAAAAACCATATTAAAGAAAGTATTTATAAAGACAAAGGTAAAATAACTAAGGCACTGGATCTAACCAGTATAGTAAACTGTTTCAGAAAGTACTATGAAGCGATTAATAATTCAAATTCTAGTATATAATATTAAGACAATTGATAGCTTTTTAGAAGAAAAAATTCAAAACAGATTACCCAAGCAACAAGTTGCTAAAATAGACAAACGTTCTACTTTTAAGGAACTAAAAGACAAGATTAAAAATTTAAAGATGAATAAAGCTCCAGGCTTAGATGGGTTAATACCAGAATTCTATAAAGTATTACCTGATTATATTTTAAAAATCCTTTTAAACACTTTCCAGGAGGCTAAAACATCATCTGCCCTATCACCTTCATGGAAGTATTCTCTTGTTTCTCCTATATTAAATTCACCAAAGGAACCCTCATCATGCTCATCCTATAGACTGGTTTTCCTTCTTAATATAGATTATAAGTTATTCATGTCTGTTTTGGCAAAAAGATTAAACACTATAATCTCTGAACTAATAAAAGATTACCAAACTGGATTTATAATTAATAGGAAGGTACAAGACAACATAATTAGACTATTTTCCTTAATAGATGCTGCTAACAAAAAGAAAGACAAACTTTCCGCTGAGATAAAGCATTTGACTCATTACATTGGTTTTATCTTTTCAAAGCACTGTATGAATACAGCTTTTCCACAGATTTTGTGAGCCTAGTCAAAAAAATTATAAGAAAATTCCATTGCTTTTGTCAAGATATATTATTTTATTTCTAAAAAAACAAAAGGTACAAAACAAGGATGTCCCCTATCACCTCTTATATCTGCCCTAGCCATAGAACCTTTAGTTAATAATCTAACAAACAACATAACTCTAGCTGGCTATGTGACAAATTATCTACCAAAATTCAACTCTTTGTGGATGATTTATTAATAACATGGTGATAGTGACGCTTCATTGGAACATTTAGTTAAAGCTTTAGATACTTTTGAGAAAGTATCAGGATTAAAATTCAATCATAATAAAACTAAAACACTTCTGATTAATAAAAGTTATCATCTAAGCTATATTCTTGCAACACCTTTAATTGGAATAACAATTATATTAAATATCTAGGAATTATTATATTTGAAGCCACATAGAAAAAATCATTATCAATTAACTATCAGCATCTCTTAAACACAATATCAAATTTAACTGAAAGCTGGAATAAACTATGGTTTACTTTTAAAGACAAATTAATTTTAAGTAAAATGATTTTATTACCTACAATTCTATTTATTAGTCAATCTTTAATTTTTCCACCAACCAAAAAGTCATAAAGAAATTAAATGACAGTTTATTCAATATTTTATGGTATCCAAAGAAACCTAGAATCCTAGAATAGTTGCACTGGCATTCAACAAGTTGGGAAGAAGGAGGAATAGGGTTTCCTAATATTGACCATTATATAAACTCAATCATAATTAACACAATAATTTTCTGGATTAACCCATCATACTCTTCTTATTGGAAAACAATACACAAACCTTGGTTATTAGATTCTAATAAAACAACAAGTAGTATAATAATTATAACCAGCAGCCCAAGAGGTAAATCTTCCGGTGCTAGAAAATAACCGGCAAAAATAAAATATGTACAAAAGCAACAGAACGAACCAGGCAGAATCCAGGCAAGAGGCAGAAGCACAAAAGTCAGTGTCGTTGTATAAGCACAAAAGTCAGTAATGCTGTATGAAAGCATAACAGTCAATAATGCTGTATGAAATCATTAATCATGGCAAGGAATCCAAGAACCACGCAAGAAGAAGTCATCAAATAATAAAAACAATCCACAGGTTTAATAAAAACTGGTAAGTGCTTTCGCTGTAGAGCTTCTTCAGACCAAGTACAAACTAAAGGAATCACACTATATATACACATATTATCAAAACTTCATCCAATCAAAAGCTGTTCAAAGTAATTAAAAAATTAGCAAGTAGTAGACACTTAATTGAATCATTTATCTGAAATGAATAAATGCTCATTCATTCAAATTGCAAAGCAAGCAAAATAAGCAATACTAAAACACATGCTAAAATAGCTGCAATAAAATCTGTCTAATAAAGAAACAAAAGTATATATATAGTAAATGAACGGTTACATAATGCTATGCTCTTAAATGAACTATACTAAACAAGAATGTATACATATATGAATATATATATATATATATATATATATATATATATATATATATATATATACAGAAGTAAATATATGTAAATATACACACAAATATTATACAGTCCCAAAAATCATTTATGTAACCTTCTTTTCTTTAATAAAGGTTTAATAGAGGCCCTTTCATTAAGGCCTTTTCCTCTGTCAGCACGAAGTATAACAATCCAACAGGTTTCTCTATGCTCAGTATGTGTCAGAATATCACCTTCTCTAATACTAGGATGAATAATTTCAATGACTCTGAAATTAAAGGTGTGAGTGTTACCCTGTTCTAACACATGCTTCGAGAGTGCATTATGTAAAGAGCTTTTTCTAATATGATATATATGCTCGCTCATTCTGTCATGGAGCACTCTGTTGGTTTTGCCAACATAAAAAGAACTACAGGCTGTGGACTCTGCTAAGTAAACAACATGGGGGGTCATGCAGTTCGCTTCTACTTTAAAAAAGAACTCTTTTCGAAGATCTGGATGATAGAAAACATTACATGTATTAATAAATATACAAAAATTACAGGTACCACATGGCATAGTGTGCCCCATAATAGGGGTCGTGTTGACAGAATTCCTGTCATAACACAAGAGCCTCCTCAAGTTTTTATGATTCTTGAATCTAAACTTGGGAATATCGCCCGCTATCCTAGCTATATCATCATCAACTTGTAAAATGGGCCAATGCTGTGCAAAACGATCAGTAACTTGCCTATAATTGCTTGTAAAAAACAGGGGATTTTTAACTTTATTCATGGTGTTATTTTGACCATTGAAGAAACCTGCCTCCAAGGCAGGTCCAAAATATGGTCTTGCTGTCGTTAGCCTCAAATCTTCGAGGTCTGATCATTGTTTGCTGATTTCATTAGCAGTGTATCCCCTGTCCAATAACTTTCTATGCAAACCAGCAAGCTCGTGCTGGAAACCATCCAAAGATGGATTTAACCTAGAGGCCCTCATTCCCTGTCCTCTGATTAAATTTCTAAAAATATAACCAGAATGCATGCTGGACCTAAAAAGAAAGGCATTTCTATGACATATCTTACGATGTATACCTGTATTAATTGTGTGCTCATACAACTTTTCAGTATAAATGTCCAGAAACTCAATACGAGTATAAGACCAATTGTAAGTAAACTTAAGACAGTCAGTTAAATTATTAATAACATTAAAAAATTATACCAAGTCATCAGGTGACCCTCGTCATAACAAAAACAGGTAGTCGACAAAACGTCGATAAAATAACACATGTTCCTTAAAAAGTGTAAGAGGGAATAACATATTAAGCTCCCAATGGGCAAGAAACATATTGGCGTAGCTATTGGCACACAAAGTGCCCATAGCTATGCCATGTTTCTGTAAATACATCTCATCTCAGAAAGTGAAACCGTTGTTCTCAAGAACAATTTCTAAGAGAAAACAAATCAAGTCAATTTGCTTCTCAGAATAATCACTATGTGCTGATAAATACTCATGCACATACTGCATGCCCAGATCATTGTGAATCATGGTAAATAATGATTGAATGTCAAAGGTAACAAAAATGACATCACTGACATCAAAGACATCCTTGATATTTTCATATATATCCACCAAAAACTGTTTGGAATCTCTTAAAACTGTATGATTCTGACTGATGACAGGTCTCAGGAACTTCTCAACATACAGTGAGAGTGGTTCAGTAACCCACGCTCCTCCAGCCACAATAGGTCTCATGGGAGGATTGGTGAGATGCTTATGGATTTTGGGCAAACCTTGAATTGATGGAATTAATGGATCAGTTACTTTCAGAAAAGAAAATAATTCTTCGGTGATAAGATGAGCAGAAAAAATATCCAAAATATCATTACCAACAGATGAAATAACATGATACACACCCCCAATCGAGATCTTATCATAAAAATTAACATCACTTAACATCAAGGTCATGGATTGACTATAATGTGACCTGTCCATGACAACTATAAGCCCGCCTTTATCTGCTGGGCGAATTACAATAGAACTGTTATTTTGCAACTGATTCAAACTTAACCTTTCTAGATATGTAAGGTTATATCGGGTGTGCTTCCTAAAATTATTACAATTATCATAAAAATGATAGATATTTTCTTCAGTCAGTTTAAAGTATGCCTCAACCAAAGGATGATTGCTAGGAATAAAGCTACTAGGCTTCTTCAAATTAAAATAATGGCCCACTTCATCACTGGGAACAGGTCCTACATCAGAACCACCATATATCAAATGTAACATAACATTCCTGCAGAAAACTTTCAAATCTAAGATTGTATCCGACATCTTGCTCTTGCAAGAGGGTATAAAATTTAAACCCTTACAAAGGATCCTAGGTTCCTCAAATGTCAACTCATGTGCAGAGATATTAAGGATTAATGATTCAGCGCCTTCCCCCACATCTTTTTCAGGGTTTGATTCGGATGTGGCTCCCCTGAAAATTTGCGCTTGTGATGCCCTCTGCTGATTGATCGCTCGGATTTATATGAAAATACCAAGTATGTCTTTGATGTCAGTGATATCATTCTTGTTACCTGTGATGTTCAATCATTATTTACCATGATTACCAATGATCTGGGCATGCAGTATGTGCATGAGTATTTATCAGCACATAGTGATTATTTTGAGAAGCAAATTGACTTGATTTGTTTTCTCTTAGAAATTGTTCTTGAGAACAACGGTTTCACTTTCTGTGATGAGATATATTTACAGAAACATGGCTTAGCTATGGGCACTTCATGTACCAATAGCTACGCCAATATGTTTATTGCCCATTGGGAGCTTAAGATGTTATTCCCTCTTACACTTTTTAAGGTAAGTTTTGTCGACGACCTGTTTTTGTTATGGCGAGGGTCGCCTGATGAATGGTACAATTTTTTAATGTTATTAATAATTTAACTGACTGTCTTAAGTTTACTTACAATTGGTCTTATACTTGTATTGAGTTTCTGGACATTTATACTGAAAAGGTGGATGAGCACACAATTAATACAGGTATACATCGTAAGACATGTCATAGAAATGCCTTTCTTTTTAGGTCCAGCATGCATTCTGGTTATATTTTTAGAAATTTAATCAGAGGACAGGGAATGAGGGCCTCTAGGTTAAATCCATCTGTGCATGGTTTCCAGCACAAGCTTGCTGGTTTGCATAGAAAGTTATTGGACAAGGGAATACACTGCTAGTGAAATCAGCAAACAATGGTCAGACCTCAAAGATTTGAGGCTAACCACAGCGAGACCATATTTTGGACCTGCCTTGGAGGCAGGTTTCGTCAATGGTTAAAATAACACCATGAATAAAGTTAAAATTCCCCTGTTTTTTACAAGCGATTATAGGCAAGTTACTGATCTTTTTGCTCAGCATTGGCCCATTTTACAAGTTGATGATGATATAGCTAGGATAGTGGGCGATATTCCCAAGTTTAGATTCAAGAATCATAAAAACTTGAGGAGCCTCTTGTGTTATGACAGGAATTCTGTCAATACGACCCCTGTTATGGGGCACACTATGCCATGTGGTACCTGTAATTTTTGTATGTTTATTAACACATCTAATGTTTTCTATCATCCAGATCTTCGAAAAGAGTTATTTTTTAAAGTAGAAGTAAACTGCATGAACCCCCATGTTGTTTACTTAGCAGAGTGCACAGCCTGTAGTTCTTTTTATGTTGGCAAAACCAACAAGGTGCTCTGTGACAGAATGAGGGAGCATATATATCATATTAGGAAAGCTCTTTACATAACGCACTCTGGAAACATGTGTTAGAACAAGGTAACACTCACACCTTTAATTTCACAGTCATTGAAATTATTCATCCTAGTATTAGAGAAGGTGATATTCTGACACATACCGAGCATAGAGAAACCTGTTGGATTGTTATAGTTCGTGCTGACAGAGGAAAAGGCCTTAATGAAAGGGCCTCTATTAAACCTTTATTAAAGAAAAGAAGGTTACATAAATGGTTTTTGGGACTGTATAATATTTGTATGTATATTTACATATATTTACTTTTGTGTATATATTCATATATTTATACATTCTTGTTTAGTATAGTTCATTTAAGAGCTTAGCATTATGTAACCATTCATTTACTATATATATATATATATATATATATATATATATATATATATATATATATATATATATTTGTTTCTTTATTAGACAGATTTTAGTGCAGCTATTTTAGCATGTGTTTTAGTATTGCTTATTTTGCTTGCTTTGCAATTTGAATGAATGAGCATTCATTCGTTTCAGATGAATGATTCAATTAAGTGTCTGCTACTTGCTAATTTTTTAATTATTTTGAACAGCCTTTGATTGGATGAAGTTTTGATAATATGTATATATATATTAGTTTGTACTTGGCCTGAAGAAGCTCTACAGCGAAAGTGCTTACCAGTTTTTATTAAACCTGTGGATTGTTTTTATTATTTGAAGACTTCTTGTGTGGTTCTTGGATTCCTTGCCATGATGAATGATGAATGATTTCATACAGCATTATTGACTGTTGTGCTTTCATACAGCATTACTGACTTTTGTACTTATACAGTGACACTGACTTTTGTGCTTCTGCCTCTTGCCTGGATTCTGCCTGGTTCATTCCGTTGCTTTTGTACATATTCTAATAAAACAACATTTGATCCTCTTATTAAAATAAATAGTAATGTGCTTCTGTGGACCTTAAAAACATATACACTTAATGATAAACATAATCTCACATTATTTCCTTTCTTAAATCAGTTATTGTCAAATTTTAAAAGACCTATATTGTCAAACTACATTACAAAAAAATCTGTTATAACAATATTGCCAATAGCCTTTATTAGTGGATGTTTGATCTCCTTTGATGAAAAAAATGATTGAGCGTAAAAATAATAACTTGTTATATTAGAACCAGTTGATGTTCGGTAAAAAATTCCATTCAGCAGATTTCTTATTATCCAAATTTAGTTTACAGAAGTGTAATTGGTTAGATATTCAGACATGCAAAGAATTTATCTATTACAAAACTATATTAACTTTAAATTCATCTAACAATACTATACCTAAAGTTTTAGAGTCCACATCCACCATTATTAATGGTTCCATAGTGAACACCTCATTTATCTCAAAAATATATAAAATTGTTAGAAGTGATTTTAGACCTATAGGTACTTCCCTCTGGAACTACTCAACCAGGATTAATAAAGAATAATTTACTTCTATTAATAAAAGTCTTTGTATAAAATCACCAAGAAAAACAACATATTTTCCTTATTGGAGAATTTACACTTGGAAATTTTTACATAGATGTTTTTTAACTCCACATAAAGTTGCTTTAATTTATAAAAAGGATGATGTCAAGTGTTGGAGACGTGATTAAACACCTGAAGCTAATTGGTTTCACATGATCATTGATTGCAAGATGGTTAAATCTTTTTGGGATGATTTTAGGTATTTTGTAAAGGGTTGTGGAATGATAGCTGTATTATAAGTAATTCTCTCATATTGTTCAATGTACCAATTCCTCAAGTTATTCCTGCTCATCAAATACTTTTTTGTGGGCAATCTTAGCTATAGCAAGGAAGGTTATAATGATACACTGGTAAGCTAAGGCTATCTCTTTTCATAGTGATTTTATTCAGTTAGCTAAATCTGTAACAAAGAAATGTGTAGGATAAAAAATTAGAACAAATAACACAACCCATCAGTTAATTGCATGGCAAAAATTACATCATTTACTGGAAATTTTTTGAAATATTGATTGTCGTATCTGTTGTTATGGGCATTGTATATAGTTTATTTTGTTGCTCTTGTAAATAACTTCTTTGGTTTCATTTATGCAAAATCAACTACATTTTTTTCTGAAAAAAGAAATACTGTTTTCCAAACATTTTCTCTTTGTTAAATAAAATACAGTGATGGTTAACATTCCCTTGTTTATTTAGTTCTGATTTATGTGAACCATGTTTCATAATGAGTTACCTCATATGTGTAAAAAGAATTGCTGTTTACAGCTCTTAAGTAATTGTTTTAACTTTACACTTTAATGATATGCAACTGAAAATGCAGTGTGTGGAAAGTTAATGCTTCATTTCTTCCATATAAGAGTTCCATAGTTATATTTTAAGAAAATATCGACAGTTTATTATCATGTAATATACATCATAGTATCCAATTTGTTAAAGGACAATTATAAATTTAAAATATAATTTCCTCTTCCAAGAGAGTATTTTTTCCTTAAAACTGATTCCTACATTGTTGCATATAAATAAAAGAGGACTTAGATTTCTGTACCTTTCTGTGACATTTCAATATTATTCAGCTTTTCCCATGCATAATATTTTAGATATGGATGCCATTTTACAATATTTTATTTAGGAATTTGCCTGTCTGGCGCATTTGTCATAACAGGCATCACATTTTAATGATTTTTGTCCAAGGAAAAACCAAGGCAGGAAAGTGCTTGTGGTCTTTCCTTCTTTCTCTCCCACTAGGGACATAAACCTATTGAGTCTCTGAGATTTACATCATTTTACGATGCACTGTCATTTTTAACTGCCTTCTTTCTATAAATGTACTGAATCACTGTGGATTCCCAAATCTTTTACTGTGTAGTTTCAGAGATTAGCTTGGGTTGGAATGTCAAGAAACATGGATTGCTGTGTTTTTACCAAAGATAATTTAGGCACCGTTTTGTAGCTGAAGAAGGAAAGGCTCATCGAAGTTCATTTAAAACCTGTCAGAGAACATAAATCAGAGTGGCAGCAGAAAAAAGAATGAAATTCTTTTTCAATATTTTGAAAGTATGCTGTAATTCTGAGTGTGGCCTTTTTGTCACTGCTTACCACTGACTTTGGTTCCTTGACTCCATTTACATTCCTCCTCTCTTGGAGTTATTATAATGAGGGGCACCCAGACTTGACCCTTTTCTGGGTGGGTTCTGTTCTTCCAGACAAGAGGAGCTTCAGTGGTTACATCAGCCCAATTCTCCCTGTGACCATGAAGAGGAGTGGAGGAGCCAGGATCATCACCTTGTAGTCAAAGTGGAATTTTCTGCTAACCCTACAAACCTATGTGATGTGCTGATGTATACTTTAATGACTGAGCAGGCCATGAGGTGTGCTCTTGAGGATGTGTCTACTCCAGACCCTTAGGCAGCCATGCCTCGTCAGTCACCCTCCTGTCTCCAGCCTGGTGATTGCTTATGTCCTGGTCTGCACCAGGGCTGAGGAATAAGCTGGCCTGTCAGCACATTGCCTTGTCCTCAGGATGGGCCTACCCATCCTCCCTGCCTGAGCCATGACGTGCCTGATACACTGATCTAACTCATTTAGCCTGGTCTGTATGCCATGATGCAGGCTGAGTGCTGCCTTTTAATTTAAACCTTGTGGATTATTTTGTGGATTCCAGTATCGTTGTGAAGTACAATAAAGTGCGGTTTTAGTGCGCTGTTTCCAGCTTTTTTCTTTTATATTGGTTGCCTTTTAATTGAGCAGAAAGATGATTCTGCATGAAATGGTAGAATATTATAAGCTCATCTTCTGGGAACACAGTGCATTGTAATAAAGAGAAGGCCGGGCAAAAAAAAAAAATGCAAATTCATTGTACTATGTCTACTTTCACATGCTACTTTGGGTTACAGCAATGTGAAAAGTAATCACAACTACCGTGCTTTTGGGAACTTAGTAGACACATAGTTAAAATGATGACATACGTAGGTGGTAACGAGCGCTAGCTCTGAGAGAGACGTCACATAGCGCAAAGGCTCAATTACTGATAACTCACTTTTAAACACACAGTTATGAACACATGGGCAACATTGTTTACAACATCAAGATAAAATAAAAATGTATTTATATATTTATTTTCAATTTCTGACTGCAGTGGTGGTTTAAAGAAGGAACATGTGTTAAATCAGCAGGAAGCTAAGCTGCTGATACTGTCTAAACAGCTCCACCAAACAGAATTTTAGACACTTTTGAGGAAGTATTGCATTAGAAAGATAACCATCTTCTCTGTTATGATTATGGTGATAATAAACTTTAATCTCTTAATTCCTAGTAACTTAATTTAACTCTTTATTGTGTTCTTACCAGAGTTTGTAATTTTTACCATGACACACACACACACACACACACACACACACACACACACACACACACACACTGCCTTCTACAGTGCAATTCACACTACACAGAGGGCAAGTTTGTGAAACACAAAACGTCATTATTATTTACAGTTTCTTCAAACTAAAGCACAAATATAGGAGTTGCTTTCACTCAGTAATGGAAAAAAGAGAAGATAGCAGTACTTATGAAGTATTTCAGTATAACAGTGTTTTTTCTTCCGGTTAGTGCTGAGTTTCAGTTTGAATTCAGTCCATTTATATAAAAATAGCATACAGATCACCCCCATATCGCTTAGCCTTTTAGCACAAAAAAATCTGATCAAAGCCTAAAATAATGTGGAGACTAAGGCCCAAAAATAGGGACAGATTTTAAATATTGCTCTTATAAAGTTAGAAAGTTGTTAAAATAGCAAGCTTTATGTTAGCATGCATTTTTTGAAGGAAGTCTGATACTCAGATACCTGTCATTATTTACTGACTTCAATCCTCAGTGCTTTGCCAGAAAAAACACATATTTTATAAGGATCATATCAAAAATATGAGGCAATAACCTGGACATTTGAGAGGTATGATCACCCCCCGGACAGAGTTTTCTCATTTAATTCCATAGTATTTCCTGTCTCCAAAAGAGAGGGGCAATTTCAAGCACACACACACACACACACACACACACACACACACACACACACACACACACACACACACACACACACACACACACACACACACATATAGATGCACACACCCACATGCCGTTCCCCTTTAAAATGATCTGAAGTAACAAAGACACAATACCTTCTCTGAAGGATGCAGATCTTCTCACTTATGTCTTAAATAAAGGTACATACAGTCTTGTTTTATACTTGAGCCACTCCTCTTGAGCTCCTCTGATGAATTGACTAACTGCAAAATTATCCTAGCTTCTAACAGCCCTGCTAACCTCAAGTGGTCTAAGTTTAGCTTCTGGGCACTCTAATTCCATTAACCCTCCTGAGCCTAGATCAGAGCAAGTGTTTCAGTGTCTCATCCACCCCTTATACTGTATAACTCCATTCAGCTCGGAACTTAGGGGCTGAACAGCACTAGATGCCAGTGTGGGGTGACGAGAAGGCATCAGCATTGCTCTAGGATGACCCAACCCTATGTGTGTAAAACATGGCTGATAGGCAAGAATCTAGTGGGTAATCTGTGGGTTCTTAACCAGCCACTAGCTAAGCCATTAATGAAATGAAAGGTCTCACCCTG
The DNA here is from genome assembly GCF_019279795.1 of Protopterus annectens. NCBI lineage: Eukaryota > Metazoa > Chordata > Ceratodontiformes > Protopteridae > Protopterus > Protopterus annectens. Next base: position 679,276,686 of record NC_056733.1, read on the forward strand.
AGGAAAGTAATGTAGTGGTGTATTCTTGATGGCTAAACAGTCCATTTGAATAATGGAGTATTCCTTCTTGCTTAGATGGAAGATAGGTTGTTTTACATTCCCAACCATTTGTGATGGCACAGTCCAGCCTGACATTCTAGATGACCATCCAGGAAATACACGCTTGCTTTCAAAACTGGGTGTTACCAGGATTGGGTGTGCACAAAAATCTGATTTCAGCAAAGAAAAAGATCCCACTTTCTTAGTCAGTTTCACTCGGTTATGCCAGAGGGTCCTCACCAGGTCAATGAGGGGGATGGCCAAGACTCAATAAATCTCTTACTTGGGGCTTGGTTACTGACTGAGGCTAGCCTTAGATGATTTTCAGCTCTGCCATACTCCATCAGGTCCTTATCCACTTTGTAGGAGCTGAGAAATGCCTGCACTTTCAGAGGATGAGAAGCTCAGACTTTCTGTCAGATGATCCCATCATCTAAGCATATAGCTCTGTAATAGCTGTGTGTCCAAGGACCTTAAACAAAATATTGTAGGAACTCCATGTGATTCATACTGGAGAACCATACAGTGAATCAGTTCATCCAACACAGAATAAGCCATTTTCCCCAAGGCATGTGACAGCAAACCATTTGATAGCTTGTGAGGTATTTGGCAGCACCCAGCCTCTCAGTCCTTGTCATGAAGTTGGCACTGAAATAGGAGATGCAGTTCAGCTGCCTGAAGTCATGGCAGAAAATTACCAGCATGATGGGACTATTACATTCACTGGGAGACTCTCCAGTCAGTCACATGTCAGCATCATTCCTAATTTATAAGCAGCCCTCCCATGGAATGTGATAGGGCCGGAACTTCAGTTTTCATTTCAGTCTCTTTCTCTGCATAATGGCTTATTACACTACTCTGAGCTGGCAAGGATGAAGACATAATTATTTTATTGATAAGCTTCTTTACCCCCTTTCTTTGGTGGTGGGAGAGAAGTCCAACTCTTATTTGTGGCTTAGAGATGGGCCCCACTGCCTGTCCCAGGCTGCATGTCTGTGACCACCACAGATTCCCTATGACACCAGAGGTTCAGAACAGTTACATAATAGATCTGTTATTCATGTTTATTGGCTTGGCAGACTTATAGTTATCCTGTATAGCATTCCTTCTTACTGGTTCATAGACCTCCTAGCAAATGGCCAGAAATGTGTTTTCCATATTTCGTATAATTACTAACACTCTGTCTACAGGCTATTGTATTGTAAATACTGGCCTGGGCATCTTGAGCCTTAGTCTTGTGGTCTTTTGCCAGTAGTAGTGTGTCCTGCATCTAAGCCGTATTCTCCAGCTGTCTTTTCTTCCTTCCACTTTTCCTTTGCAATAACCAGCAGTTCCCTGAGTTAACATTTAATGACCATTTCTAGCATGTTGTTTCAACATACATATCATACATATAGTAATTATTGTAATTTTAGTTATAACTCTGTAATGTAATTACTTTTGTAGCTTGTACTTTTCGAAGCTTTTCTCCTCAGGCCTCTGCTGAACTAGGGCTCCTACCCTGTCAGACTAACCCTTTCAACAAATGTCAAATAAATAAATAAATAAATAAAAATGTAATAATTATCAGAGAGAGAGTACACCGAATGCAGCACAGGGTTTATATCACGTTGTCAAACTTTTAAAAGTTCGAATCTCATATGGTGGACACCGTATGATCGAACTTTTAAAAGTTCAAACGTTTCAACGGAGATCTCTATACAGTACGGAATGGGAAGATTCCCCTTTCTGCACTGTAGTGCGATCTCAGAGTTGGCATATTTAAAGAGTGGGGGGTGTGGGGGGTGCAGGGGAGCTTGCCCCCCTGCTTAAACCATCCAGGTAGGTTTTTTCTTTGGTTTATTTATTTTTTTTTATTACATTTTTGAACTTTTAAAAGTTTGATCAAATGGTGTCGACCATATGATGTTCAAACTTTTAAAAGTTTGATTAAGTAATATAGACACTATGGCACATCCTGTATAGCAAACAGGACATAAGGCAGCAACTGATCACAGGTTTCTCCTTCTTGTTAAAAACTTTACATAATTCATCCTTTAGTGTATTACTGAATTGCTTCTCTAAATCATCTGCATTTGGGTGGCATATATTGATTCTTATTTAACTTATAGCATTCAGTATACATCCTCCATTGTCTAAGACATAAAAGAGTTTCTATGATCCATCAGGATATATCTATATGTATATCTATCTATCAATATATAGATATTATATATATATATATATATATATATATATATATATATATATATATATATATAGATATATAGATAATATATATATAAATATATATATATATATATATATATAAATAAAACATGCATATATTTATATATATATATATTATATATATATGTGTGTGTATATATATATATATATATATATATATATATATATATATATAAATATAGACACACACACACACACACACACACACACACACACACACACACACACACACACACACACACACACACACACACACACACACACACACACACACACACACACACACACACACCAATCTGTATGCAAGTAGTAGTAATTTTATAGTGATGGCCTTAGCATTGGCCATCTGCAAAGTAATGGCTTTTGGGTATCTGGTGGCATAACCCTGGATGACTGTGTTTGATACAGTCTCTGTAGGGGCCAAAAGTATTCTTTCAAAAGGGGCTTCTGTTACCAGAATAGGTACTATGGAGCAGGAAACCCATCATTGTCCTACTGCTGCTCAGACCCTGTGGACAAAACAATTTACCCAGAAGCTTTTCCTTTGTCTTTCCAACCCCAAAATGTTTACCCAAAATATGGTTATATTCTAGTTTCTGAAGCAGGTTTTTACATGCCAGGGGTACAAAAACCTGTTTATCAACTCCTTTCCTTCTGTTATTCACACTGTATAAAATAAATTATTTGTTGCCTCAAAATAAACAAATCTGGGTGGACTATTTGGTTTCCTATGTACACAATCAGCCATCTTCCTATTCTGTCTACAAATGTTGTGCCCTTTCACTCAGCCACCCTGATATTAGGTTTTACCTAGATAAAGGCTGCTTTATGGCCTCTGTTGATGAAAATAAGAGATAATGGTTAGTGCTTTGTTCGTAGCAGCTTGCTTACATTTTGAGCTATTCTTTTCTCTAAATATATTGTCTTCAGTCAGATGCAGTATCTTCTTATGAATGTATCTTTAATTGATGTGGACATCATACAGAAGGGCCTCACTGAGACAGATGCCTGGTGTCAGAGCCATGGCCTCAAGCTCAGTGCCAAAAAGTGCAGTGTCATCCCCTTTGGTAAAAACTCTGTACCCATGAACTACCACATAGGCAGCAATCTACTTAACACCGAATGTGTGATAAGAGACCTTGGGACCCAGGTGGACAGTAGTCTCTCCTTTGTTAGTCACATTGCCACAGTAGTCAGGAAGTCCTTCTACGTGGCACACCTCATCATAAAAGGGTTCTCATCCAGGAAAAAAGAGTTCATTGTTCCCCTCTACTCATCACTCATTATACCCATTATAGAGTACAACACCCCTTTTGGAATGTACCTCACAAGACATCTGCAGGAGCTGGAAAGGCCACAGAAGTACCTCACAAAGAGGATTACTGGCCTCAAACAAATGCCCTACACTGACTGCCTCAAAAAACTCCAGCTTTACTCCATAGCGTATCACCTACTCCAAGGTGATCTCTGCCTAACATATAAAGCTATGTCAAACCCAGAGCTGTTGAGCATACTACACCTAAAGAAATCCCAATCCCTCCAAGCTACACGTTCTAGGGACCTAAACCTTGTCACCACAATAAACAGGACACGCTGGAGGCATAGATTCCTGTCCCAGAAACTTCCTTTAGTCTGGAACAAGCTACCCATCTATGCCAAGCAAAGTTCTTCATTAGCACTCTTCAAGAAAAATCTTGATGAGTGGATGGAAAATAGGAAATACACCCCGGGGATCACTTCTGTGTCTCTGCTGGACAGTGGCACAGGAAAATAACTTTCTTGGGTGGTGTAAGCTATGGAACCTTGCTGGCTAGGCTTACGTAGGCCCTTGGGCCGATAGTCTAGTACCTACCTATGAACCTATGAATGGTGAATCACTACTGTTTTGGTTGATTCAAACTTCATTAAATGTGTGGGGCTTGACTTGATATGAAATTGTTGGACAGTGGAGTTTTGGGAGTTTTCCGTTTCCCCACTGTTGTTTGATCTTGGAGTTGGTTTTAAGGTGTGTGTGTGTGTGTGTGTTTGTGTAGGGTGGGGCTTGCTCCTCTGCAAAAAAAAAAAAAAAAAAAAAAAAAAAACTTTTTTTGTCTGTTTTATTCCATTTTGACTGAATGTGCAGTCAATGAAATTTGTTTTGTCATTTGACTGTGGGCGGTTAAGCTGCATGAGAGTTAATATACTCAATTGGTCATGTGCCTAACTGTATTCAGTTATTTTATTATTCTTGGATTTATCAATGTGACCAGCTTCATTGCTATGTTTTCTGCAGCAACAGCTTTCTATAGTATCTTCTGCTTATTTTGACAGTTTTCCCTTTGTCCTAACAAACCCATTTTAGGCCCAACATGCTGGCATCAGCTCTGCACTTTTGCTTGGTATCAAACTGCAGCATTTCAGAAAAGAGGGCCATCACTTTTCTACTGTGTAAAAATATAAATACTCCATATCATGTAAACCGGAGTTAGATAAGATGAAGCATGTTTAAGGACAAAAGCATTCATCTATTTAATATCATTTATTTTTCAATAAAGAAGTATCACTTCTGAACAAGTTACAAGTACTTGATTACTTTAAAGTCTCAGCTGAACTTGTCTACAGTTAATGGTTCTTTTTTCTTGATTCTAAGAAATTTGTGGGACATCACAGGTAGTCTATATTACTACTAACAGGACTGTGGCAGTTGTTGACCCCCTCACACATGGGAAGTACAAGGAGCATCCCTCTAGCAAAACTCACTGGGGGAATTCATAAAGGTTACAGTGAGATGTACATGACAAGGTAACCTTTTTGAACTTGTAGACAACCCCACCATGGTGCTTTTGCACTAAGACATGCAGCACCATGGTGGGTTGTCTGTGCAGCCATGCACAATGCTAATTAGGCATTCCCGAGAGAGGCATATGCTAATTAGCCATTTGCTCTCCCTCCTGGAACTGCCTCCAGAAAGACATGTATGCACTGACAGATTCATAGAATCACACATCTATGCAGATTAATATGACTACTAATTGCACCTTGCGGTAGTGAGCAGTGCCAGAAGGCTGTGTTCATCCATTGTGGTAGAGATAAGTACTGTAGAGTTTAGTGGCAAGGTGAGTTTAGGAAGTGTGTGCATTAGTACATGTGAGGGGCTGCATATGTGGGTCTACCTGGAAGATAGTGCTAGAGGAGTTAGGGGGTATTTTAGTAAGGGGCATGTGTATGGATGAAAAGATGAGTTGTGAGTGAGATTGGGTAGGGAGAGGGCTGTGTGTGTGTGTGTGTGTGTGTGTGTGTGTGTGTGTGTGTGTGTGTGTGTGTGTGTGTGTGTGTGTATGTGGCTAGGAGGGTTTGGGTGGCTGTCATATTTCTACTTACTCCTAAACTAATGAGTGGAGTCTGCAACATTGGGTGAGGGAACCACTAGCCACCAGAGAAAACTCTATACTTGTACCTGAGCGGCAGTTAAACAGTATGGATATTGGTGGGGGGACAGGGTGAACAGTAGCCACCAGGGAAAACTCCATATTTCTTCCTGAGTGACACTTAAAACAGTAAAGAAATCAGGGAGTGGCGGGAAAACCAGGGATAACTCTTACATGTGTCTGAGTTGCACTTAAACAGTATGCTGATCAGGGCTGGGGGGAATCACTAATCACCAGGGATACTCAATATGGTGTGAGTTAAAAAGGTGCTGGAAACAACTAGACACCCGGGATAGGTAGTGTGCCTTAAAAGGGACTAAACAAACTTCAACGCCTGTACCCTTCCACCTCTCACAGGGGATATTTGTTCTCTGGGCCAACACTGGACACCAGGCATTGAGTTTTAAAATAAATAAATAAATAAATAAGTACAGGAGAAAAAAGGATTTGAAACATGCACCCTAGACAAAAGACCCCACTGCATTAGCCCACTGCACTGTTAAGCTAGAACAGCAGTTTTTTTTTTTTTTACTATATAATGAGGATCTTATTTTTTGTCAGGGAAGGCTAGCTTCGACTGTCAGTATTTCCCTACTATACAAAATTCCAGCAGCTTTAAGAGAGATGATGTTTGCTATTTCTGACACTCTTAAAGAGTTTAAGGGACTGAAAAGTGTTGATTTATATCCTTAATTTCTGATGAGAAGCATGTGGACATGGCTTCATCTAAAGATAGCAAATACGGATTTTCAGTGACAACTCTAATCCTACAGAAATAGAAATGAATATTCGTAATAATTCTGAAAGGAAAATATTTTTCATTTAGTGGCATGTCCGCAAAAGTGTTAACTCTGCTAATATTTATGGTAAATTACCAGCAACATGCAAATGAACAACTCACTTCTTTGCTGAAGGATTCTTATTTGGAGTAGTGTAGCAGCAAAATGTTTAATATTCTGAATGCTATATCGACAGTATGTCAGTGTATGTATGAGGCAGTTTATCATTATGCATATTTAGTTTTTAATCGGCTACCTTTTCTGCTCTGACTGGAAGGTAAACTTCACTTAAGGGGCAATCTTTTTCTGATATTATTTCTACTTTCCTGCCTATTTAAGATGAAGTTCTTTTTCATTAAGATGGATCTCTATTGCTCCAAGAATTATGGAGCAAAGGTAAGACTATAGGAGGATGTTGAATTATTAACATACCACTTCTGAATCATGTTCTAGTTATTCTGCAGGAGGCAGCAAAAATACCATTTTTCTAGGAATAAGGAGTTAGGTCAATGCTTATATTTTATGGTCTACTTGGTCATAGAAAACGTTTACACTATAGGCCATAAGTTTTGTCAGATGGAACGGAACTTCCAGATGTCAGGGTTTTTTTTTCTGAATCTACTACTCCAATTGCAGACAAACTAAGGGATTCAGAAAAGTTTACTGCCCTGCAGGAGCCTTAACATTGAAGCATGGTATGCTTGAGTGATTCACAGTTTCCTCCCGATATGACTTTTTGTTGGCACTGGCCATAACGCAGACTGTGGTCCTGCTGGCACATTTGCATAGAATTGCTGTAATCTGGGGCACAACTCCCCCCTGAAAAAGTTACTAACACTACAATAATACAGGAGAGTGATACAGAGAACAGTACTCTGTCAAAAGACAGCATACATCCACTCACTTCTCTGGGTGGGTTTGTGGCTTATAATGTAAGTACAGATAGGTACCACGGAGTTACCCATGTGTCTGTATGTGTGTGTGTGTGTGTGTGTGTGTGTGTGTGTGTGTGTGTGTGTGTGTGTGTGTGTGAGAAAATTCTAACAGTGCATCTGGAGACATAACAATTAGCTGCTAATGAGGTGTTCTTTGGAGCAGATTTCCAGTGTCTCTGAATCGGGTATTATCACTGTGATGCCCATGCACTGGCCCAGTAATCAAGGAGCCTCAATCCTCACCACTAACACCAGTGAGGGACATGCACCTTGGCAGGATGACAAGTACACACACACAGTAAAGTACAATTTCCCTTAAGAGCACACAGAGATCACAATCTGGGGCTAGTTTTTCTCTCTCTCTCTCTCTCTCTCTTTCTCTCTCCAGAGCCAAGTCCTCCCAACACTCTGTCTGTCCAACCAGTGCTTCATGTTCCTGCCCAAGTAACTGACACATACACACACACACACACATATACACACACACACACACACACACACACACACACACACACACACACACACACACACACACACACACACACACACACACACACACACACACACTTTGAGATTTGATTATACACAAACACACACCTGGGGAAGGCTGGCACAGGTTTACTAGCTATGCCCTCTTCTGCCCAGACCATAAGGTAGTTAGCACTGCCAAGAGAACCCCTACTTATCAGCTGCTATAAGGCCCTTCCCAAAGGATGACTAATTCTACTGTGTAATGTTACTGTTATCCAAATGGTAAATGTGAACAAACTTTTAAGGCTATTCTTGAGTGGCCTATACAGTATCACCAAATACATGTGCAAGTACTCTCAGAGCTTAAATATCTATAAGCAAATCAGCCACAATTAAAAGGTTTAAATATATTTAGCAATAAATAAAAGCGCAAGACAAAACTCATTAATTCAGCACAGTGACAGCAGAGTTCACAGTCACAGGAAATACTTTAAAATAACATAGCAGGACAGCCTCACATAAATACAGAAAACATCTCTAACTAATCTTGCTATACTCCTATCTATCTGTAAGAGAAACTGTGTTCTAAATAACTTACTTACAGAGCAAGGCAAAGTGCTGGTGAGTTGTTAACAGATCCAGAACAAAATACAAAATGCACTCTTTCTCTCTGAGATAGTTCTTAAATTGATAATACACATAACTGCTGAATCCTCTCAGATTACATCATTCTTGTCACCTCTGCCTACTTTCCCAGGCTAGCAGGAACTTAAAATGTTAACATGTCTCTTTTAAAAATACTTATCTCTCAGAAGCTGACCGTTCTCTCTTAGAAGCTTGCCTGAACTGGACGTCATAAAACAATTACTTGGAAACCTGTAATTACCTCTGTTTCCAGACAATACAAAGAAGCCACTAGCCTAGACATCCTGTAAGTTAGCTTGAGATAAACTGACTTTATCAACTTTAACTGACTTATCAACTTATTTTCTTAGAGTTTTGCAAGTTAACTCTGTATATCCCAGTTTCTACTATGAAACATACATTTACATAGGCATAGAGTTTATACACATTTCTGCTCTTTTCCATCAGGGTGCACTGTGGTTACAGTCTTGAAGCTCAGTACAGAACATATAGTTTTCTTACGGCAAGCATACAGATCATATTACTGTTCACAAATGACATAAAATTATTTACAAAATGCTATCTAGTTGGGCTGGCAGTATCACATTTCTCCCCCAACAAGAACTCAAGCTAGTGTTTCAAGTGTCCCTTGAGAAATGTTGCTTGAGGGGGTTGATCCTATCTGGGAATACTTTACTCCATTCCCTGCCTTGAGATTCCACCTGCCTTTGCATGGCTGACCCCAGTACCATGCTGCACTGTCCCATCATATGCCTGCAACTCTAGGCTTCACTATAGTAATTTGGGATTTTCCTGGCTGGCTCCCAGTAGCCATAGATCCTCCTCGGACTCCTCCTGCCTTGTACTGCAAATACTCAGCACAATGGCCTCCCCATCATAGTAAGGTTTCATCATGTTAACATGGTACAATTTGTGCCCCTGCCTCCTGCCTAGCAGTTCTACCATGTAGTTAACATCACTGACCTTCCTTAGCACCTTACCAACAAAAACAAGAGGCAAATACTTGCAAATAATTGTAGTCACTCAGCAAATTAACACAAACGGAAATCCACTGTCGCCAGGTGCAAACACTTTAATGAAGTTAAAAATAAGCACTTTCATCTTGGAAACAAGACTTCATCAGATAAGATCCTTAGCACCTTGTAGGGTCCCTCCCAAGCCGCCTGTAGCTTGTTGTGTGTAACAGGAATGAGAACCAATACCTGCTGCCCTACAACATACTCTCTAGCTCGAGCATTCCTGTCATACCAGACCTTTTTTTGCTGTTGGGCTTCTGCCAGGTTCTCCTGGGCCAAGCCCATGAGTTCCCTGAGCCTTGTCCTGAGGTTCAGGACATATGCCCCGACAGACTCCTTGTGGGATTCACACTCCCCCTCCCACTCATCTCAAATTAAACCTAGAGTCCCACTCACCCTCTGCCCATGCAGCAACTCAAAGCGTGAAAAACCCGTGGATTCCTAAGGAATCTGTCTTTAAGCAGATAACGGATGGGAGAAATATTTGTCCCACTCTCTCTTAAACTGGTCTGCAAATGCCCATAGCATGGACTTGAGTGCAGAGTTTAACCTTTCAACAAAACCATTAGTCTGGCAATGGTAGGGGTTGGTCTTTAGGTGTTTCACCCCATGGTACTTACACAGACAAGCCAGCAGATCTGACATGAAATCGGCACCTCTGTCTATCAATATTTATTTTGGGAAAGCTACCCTGCTGAAAATCTCTAACAAAGCATTTTACCTCAATGATGGACAGAGCCACTGCCTCACGGAATCTTGTAGCATAATCTACTACCACTAGGATATCATTTTTCCCTGTGGAACTTGGGGTACTCAGAGGTCCTACAATATCCATAGCTACCCTCTGAAATGGCTCCTCAATCACAGGCAAAGGCATCAAAGGAGGTTTCACCTTGTCACCTGGCTTGCCTACCTTTTGGCACTGCTCACAGGTCCTGCAGTACCTTGTTACATATTTGGAATTTCCAGGCCAATAGACGTTCTGCATAATACGTGTCTTTCTACATTTTATGCCCACATGACCTGCAAAGGAAATATTATGGGCTATGGCTAGAAGTGGCAGATGGTACATAGTGGGCACTACCAACTGCTGTATTCTATCACCTTCTAGCCCTACCTCAGGGGTCCACTCTCTCTACAGTAACCCTTTGTTCCAGTATGCAGATTCCCCCTTCACTTGAGGATCAGGTGCCTCACTAGCTACCTGCCTCAGGCCTTGTAATGTAGGGTCTGAGAGCTGAGCCTGTCTCAACTCTCTCTTTGTAATGCTTTCCAGCTCCCCTTTCACAGGAAGTCTAGCATCCTTTGACAGCAGTGCCCCACTGTCAGCCTGGGTACTATTACTCAACTGTGCCCTTGCGGTCACTCTGCCAAAGGGAACATCAGTACCAACAAGCAGCTGTGGCTCATCTCAGTCTCACTGCTACAGGGTCGCTCCCTTCCTGTAGTAACCAGTTCACCAGTCCTGGATGCAAGTGTGTGGTCTGTCTGGGTCTCCCCCAGGCTACTAGGCCCACATGCTTGTCACCAAGCCTTACTGCATGTAATTGCATGAACACATGGTGCTGCATTATCAAAATCATTCCCTATCAGGACATCTGCAGGGATATCCTGAAGCACACCTACATGATGGCTTCCTTTTCCACCCTCCCAGTCAAGGTGAACCCTAGACAAAGGTATTTGGAATGGGGTCCCTCCTAAAGCTCTGACTGGAGTAAACTGCCCAGGCAAGTAATGCTCCTCTGTAACCATTGCAGGCTTCACAATGGTTATGTCAGAGGCTGTGTCTCTCTTAGCAATGGTCTCTTTGCCATTCACTAAGATAGGTTATAACCTGTTGTTGTAGTTTGGTACCCTTCTTATCTCAAGACAACCTACTGTTGGCATTTTGTCATTCCCACTTACTGGCTCCCTCACCTTTTCTTCCCCACCTTGGATCTGTGGACATCTGTATGCTACATGGCCCCACTGGTTGCATTCAAAACATTTAACCCTTGGTCCTGGATGTATACCTGGACTAATAGCTCTCCTAATACTGTCAGATTCTGTTGGGGCAGTCTGGGCTGCCCACCATGGGTTCCCTTAGACCCATGAGCAGTGCTGGGTGTTCCTTTCCTATCCAGGGATGCCCTGCTTGCTAGGTATAGGTCTCCCTTCTTCCCCAACTCATCTACAGTAAGGCATTTCTGTCAGCCAACCAGATCCTCATGTCCTCAGGCAAAGTGCTAAGGGCTTGTTCCCTCACCAAAAGGTCTACCAGCCCTTCATAAGTGGTGACCTGACATCCACTCACCCACCTATGAAAATAAGTGCTTAGTTCAGCAACATATTCACACACATTTTCATCTGCCTTGTGTCTGTGCTCACAAAACTTTTTCCTATAAGCTTCAGGTGTTACCTTAAAAAATTCTAGCAAACAGTTCTTTACAACATTATAATTTAAAAAATCATTATCAGACATTTTGGATAAAAGATGTACAGATTTACCATGGAGTAAGGGGGTCAGGAACTGTACTCAGAGCCCTTGGTCAACATTATACTGTTTACATACCCTCTCAAACATATGAATGAAACTATCAAAATTATCCCCCTCTGTAAACTGTGGAAGAAATTTACTGACTTTTGTTACTTCTGGGGTTCAGCTACTCCCTTCCCCATTACCTCCATGACTCTGGCAAAGAGTCAGCATCTCCTTTTTATGTTGCCTCTGCCTCTTCTTCTCATCAGCTTCCAGGCGTAGCAGTTTCTCAGTCTCCTCAGTCTCTAGATGCCTCTGTGTCTCTGCTGCTTTTATTTCCAAACACTTGGTCTCCAACTCAAGTCTCTTAAATTCCAGATGGATTTTTAAGTCCTCTGTGGAAAGGCTGAGCTGTCCATTCTCTGAGAGTAGTACATCTCCACGGCCAGTCTGATCGTCCTTCTGGTTGCTATTTTCTGATGCAGCTGTGACCAAAGCTACAATTATGTCTGCCTTAGTCAGGTTTCCATGCACCAGTCCTTTATTCTGGCACATCTCAGCCAACTGGATCCTTGTCAGTTTGCCATACTTCTCTACTGACATGCTTGCCTACTCTCCCTGACTAACTAAGCTAACAAAAGAAATAAAACAATTATGATCTGAACTCTGTTCACTGCGTGGCTGATTTAGAGTACAAAAACACCTTCAGTGATCACTGTACACAAGCTACTGGAATTCAATATCCACACCACTACCACCCAATTAATATGTGATGTGGCTAACTCACCACTATCAACCAATTAATATTTGATGTGGATATCCCACCGCTGCCACCAATTAATATGTGACACCCCTGTACTGGCCCAGTAATCAAGGAGCCTCAATCCTCACCATTAACACCAGTGAGGGACGTGCACATTGGGAGGATGACAAGTACACACACAGTAAAGTACAATTTCCCTTAAGAGCATGCAGAAATCACAGTCAGTCTGGGGCTGGTCTCTCTCTCTCTCTCTCTACAGATCCCCAGTAAGACTCCCCACTGCCACATCTATAGAGTGGAGTCTTTAGCCAAGGTTCCAAGCCAAGTCCTCCCAGCATTCTCTCTGTCCAACCAGTGCTTCATGTCCCTGCCCAAGTAGCTAACACACACACACACACACACACACACACACACACACACACACACACACACACACACACACACACACACACACACACACCACACACACACACACACACACACACACTCACACACACACTTTGAGATTTGATTTATACACAGACACACACCTGGGGAAGGCTGGCACAGGTTTACTAGCTATGCTCTCTTCTGCGCAGACCATAAGGTAGTTAGCACTGCCACCAGAACCCCTACTTATCAGCTACTATAAGGCCCTTCCCAAAGGGTGACCAATTCAACTGTGTAATGTTACTGTTATCCAAAGGGTAAGTGTGACCAAACTTTTAAGGCTATTCTAGAGTGGCCTGTACAGTATCACCAGATACATGTGCAACTATTCTAAGAGTTTACATATCTATAAGCAAACCAGTTACAAGTAAAATGTTTAACTATATTTAATAATAAATAGTAAAAGCACAAGACAATACTCATTAACTCAGCACAGTGACAGCAGAGTCCACAGTCAAAGGAAATACTTTAAAATAGCATAGCAGGACAGTCTTACATAAATACAGAAAACATGTCTAACTAATTTTGCTATATTCTTATCTATCTCTAAGAGAAACTATGTTCTAAATAACTTACTTACAGAGCAACGCAAAGTGCTGGTGAGTTGTTAACAGATCCAGAACAAAATACAAAATGCACTCTTTCTCTCTGAGGTAGTTCTTAAATTGATAATGCACATTACTGCTGAATCATCTCAGATTATGTCATTCTTGTCACCTCTACCTAGTTTCCCAGGCTAGCAGGAACGTAAATTTTTAACATGTCTCTGTTAAAAATACTTATCTCTCAGAAGCTGACAATTGTCTCTTAGAAGCTTGCCTGAACTGGAAGTCATAAAACAATTACCTTGGAAACCTGTAATTAACTCTGTTTCCCGACAATAGAAAGAAGTCCCTAGCCTAGACATCCTGTCTCTTAGCTTGAGATAAACTGACTTTACATCACACCGTAAAACTCTTTACTTATCATCTTATTTTCTTTATCACCAGTGCCCACCTCAACTATCAAAAAACTCCTCCTAAAACTAAAGCCAACCACACTAGCAGCTGATAACATACCTGCTGCATACCTAAAAATGGCTAGTGACTCCTTATCATATCCTGTCTCCATCCTTATCAACCGCTCCATACTAGAATCCTACATACCCAAACTCTGGAAAGTATCTCGCATCATTCCTCTCCATAAAGGAGGTAATTCTTATGAATTCTCCAACTACCGACCTATTGCCATCCTTTGCCCCTTATCCAAAATTCTTGAGAAATGCATCCACTTGCAAGTGATGACATTTCTTAACACGCACAATCTACTATCTACCACACAACACGGTTTCCGTCCACATCACAGCACTACCACAGCCCCTTTATCTTTCACTAATTATATAAACCTTCACAGGAATGATAACAAATATGTATCAGCCATTTTCCTAGACCTCTCAAAAGCATTTGATATGGTCTCCCACTCCATTCTACTAGACTCACTAACATCATTATCCTTCACCTCCTCTACTATAGCCTGGTTCAGAAGCTACTTGTCTGACAGGCAACAATCAGTCCAGTGGAAAGGAACTCTGTCTACACAACATCCAGCCACCATAGGTGTCCCACAGGGCTCTATACTGGGCCCGCTGTTGTTCTCTATTTTCACAAATAACCTCAAATGCTCTACACAACATGCCACACTCATACAATATGCAGATGATTCAACTCTGATCTGCTCTGCCTCATCTCCCACCACCCTACGTACACTCACTCAAGATACCTTTATCTCAGTAGAAAAATGGATATCTGGGATCCAACTAATTCTAAATCCCAAAAAGACAAAACTGCTACTATTTACCCCTAATAGATCAAAAAAAACCCCTCTCCTTTACCATAACCTCTAATGATGGCACCACCATCTCCCTTTCTAAATACACCAAACTTCTGGGCATTGAAATAGACAATAATCTCCACTTTGATGTTCACATCTCACATACCATAAAACTAGTACACAAAAAACTAGGCTCCCTATACAGGCATAAGTCCTTTCTCTCACAAAAAGCAAGAGTCACTCTTGCACAAAGCCACCTCCTCTCAACTCTATTATACGCAGCACCAATCTTTACCCAAATCAGACAATGTGACCTAGACAAACTAGAATCATGCTACAATAAAATAGCCAAGTTTGCTACTAACTCAACCTATAGAACCCATCACTGTGCTGCACTAAAAGAACTAAAATGGCTTGAGCTACCAAGCTACTTAACTATCACCAGCTGGGCACAGCCTACAATATTCTCAAATATCCTGAAAACCCTCCTCATTATCCAACCTACTTACTATCTATACTACAAACCGATACCTAAGATCCAGTGAAAAAGCTCTCCTCTCCATCACCAAGGCTAACAATAATGCAGGAAAGCTCTACTCCCACACCGTTGCCAGAAATTGGAACTCTCTTCCCCTATCTGTGTCCACTGCCCCCTCCACATCCATATTCAAAAACTCCCTCAAATCGCACCTTCTTAGAACATGGTTATGCCCTTGTATCACATAACCCTCCCCATACTACTATTAACTCCCCAAATTCCTCTCTGATCACATGCTGGAGCTCTGATCCCCTTTAGGCTTGGTCATCTGAAAGGGTACTTTTAACTGTAGAATCTTACTTGATATATTTTCTTTTCTTACCAAAGTATGACTGACATTGTCTTTTTACCCATGCTCTATATCTTTTACCTGGAGTGTTTTTATTAATTCTTGTTATATTACTATGCTCAGCATACATGATGTAACCTGTTTTGTGTATTATGCTGGATGTACTGTATTTGTATAACGATGTTGGAGCTTTTCTCCCCGGGCCTCCGCTGAAAATGGACCTGGTCCAGTCGGAATTTCCCGGTTAACAAATGTAAAATAAAATAAAATAAATAAATAAGTTAACTCTGTATATCCCAATTTCTACTATGAAACATACATTTACATAGGCATAGAGGTTATACACATTTCTGCTCTTTTCCATCAGGGCGCACTGTGTTTATAATCTTGAAGCTCAGTACAAAACATATAATTTTCTTACATTTTTTTAAGGCAAGCATACAAATCATATTACTATTCACAAATGACATAGAATTATTTAGAAAATTCTATCTAGCTGGGCTAGCAGTGTCATAATCACTATGACATTGATTGGCAGACCTGTGTTAGCCAATTAGCAGTGATGGTGAGAATCTCTTTAAATCCAAGGGAAAGACAGTGCTTTTAAATGTCTGCCTGCATTTCCCTGCTCATCAGAGGATAGGAGATATATTTCCCTTCCTGTCTTTTGTATACTCTGGCCCATTCCAAAAATATTCTTAGTGAGGGGCATAATCTCAATTTATATCTCTGAAAATATATCTGGTGAAAGGTGTGTAGGAAATGAATTATAAACCAGATCTTTTGATATATCTTTGCTGGCTGTCAGTTCTAAAGATATCTAAGTTCTTTTTTTGCCAGGACATTTCCTAGTTTATCCAAAATGTTAAAGAGCAGAGCTATAGAAAGTGTTCATTCTCCTTGCAAAGTAACAGCATAATAGTGTTAAGTTTTCCTCTGTATTAGAAAGTAGGGTCTGTGGATCTGCTCTGGTTTGTTCCAGTCCAATCAAACATCAATGTCAGAATGTTGAAGACAATGGCACTTTTGACCATCTTCCACAGTAGATCTGATGGGCACTAACAAGCACATTCCTGTGATATGTCTTTAGCAGCTCATTGGGAGAAAGGAATTCATTTGTCCTTATCTGGATTGCTGCTTGATACAGGTTTATTTTGTTCGTGAGCTGGGGGGAGAGGGGCAACTTGAAAACAGTATTCTTTTTTGGCCTCTATACCTTACAATCAACATGAAAAGTCAGATCTGGTCACCTCTGCAAAGAAGTGTTTTTTCTGGATGTAGTCTTGGACACTTTCCAAAAACGTTTTCTTGACTCATGCAAGGATAAAACACTACCACTCCTGCTACTACTACTGCTAATAATAATATCGTTGTTTCTGTGTGTGGTTTGCCCTCACTCCCTATCAGCCAGAATGTGTCTAGTTTTCCTGGAATATAGGTCAGCCAATATTATGATGAATAGCAGATGTCACCAAAGGAAATATCATCAGTATCTAAATAACCTATAGGATCAGTGTCAGGATTCCCTAGACATAAAAGTAGAGCTAATATTCTCTTTACTAAAGAGCTTCAGCAGTGCCTGACCGTAGTTATACAAAATATTGGCAGACTGAGTCTGATTCCTGACAGGATGCAGACTTTGATGACTGATGCTTTAGGTTTAGGCTAAGGCTGCAGAGCTCATCTGGTGCTACTGTTTGGTTACAGGACAAGGCCTCCTTGTCAAATATACCTCCATATTGTTTTGAATGAGATGTTAGAGGTAATTTTACCAATTAAAACATTCAATGTCATTAGCTTCTCACAATTCTTTCTCCACTAGCCAGAACAATAATTGCTATACTCATTCTTCTTCTTCTTCCAAAGCTAGAATACTGCCTTGCTATGATAACCCTTCATCCCCCTTACAAAACTGAATGGATATACATTGCTGAAAATAAAATTTGTAGATCTGTTTCACTAGCTGACAGAAGGACACATCACATCAACCTGCTAAAGGGCCTCAGTTGGCTTCCTGCTCCCAAAAGAGCTATCTTCCTTTAAGCACCCTATCATTTAAAATTATAAAACTAGGTTACTCCCCTCCACTAAAGAGAAATCTTATCCTTAAAATAATAATTTATAATATAAATAAATAATCAATTTAATAATTTAATAATTAGTACCTAAGTTTTATCTCAGACATGCTCTCTAAATACTGTACATATAATGTACTAATAACCATGTGTACTGTGTTCTTCATGCTAGAATTACACAATAATTTTATGAGGGTCGACAATCTTTACTAACTTGCATCTGAGCAATCCTTCTGACATTATTTCCTAATTCACTATTGTATGTAATGTGTTTACACTGAAATCTTGCTGTGTGTTTTGTAAAACCCTAAAAGGTGTGATGTTGTATATACTGCATGAATTGCAGTAGTGATCCAGTTTATAGATGAAAAAAGGGCATTAGACTAGTCCACCCACCCAGTTAACAAATGGAAAAATAAATACACAGGATTATTTATATATGTTTTCTCCCTTTTCTGAATATTTCCTCAAACTGAACTACTCAATTACATTTCAAGTCTAAGCAATCCTGCAAGCAGCATTTTTTTTCCAGGCAACATCTCTTCTATCTCTAAATGTTTAATTACAACTGGTCTCAGTGGTATTATGTTGTTTCCTTATCAAGGACTGAAGCTGGAGCAAGCATAGCTGCAATGAAAAAAAGAAGTTATGTACTTACCATGACATTCCATCTGTGTTGTCGATCTTCATTTATCCTTGACTCTTAGAAATACAGTTCCGATCTTCGGAACCGGCTTGGCCGTTACATAGCTCGCACAAGCCAAAAACTTTCGAGCTAAGACTCATACCCACAATACCCCTCTCCATATTACCTCAGATCGAGTCTGCAGCTACACAGAAATACATAAGAATATATATACAGCATTAAAGAGGCTATGTCCGAAGACAAACTTGATAAAGTTACCAGGACAAGCGTCCGGTCTTCCAAAAAGTCTACAGGAGGGGGAAGGAGGGAAGGGCGCCAAGGATAAATGAAAATGGACAACGCAGATGGAACATTATAGTAAGTACATAACTTCTTTATCTGATATTGTCAATCTTCATTTATCCTTGACTCTTAGGACAGAGCCCCCAGCTACTTTAAATCCTGGGTGGCCTTAGAGAAGGATATTCCTGAGAAATATAGCACCAAAGGATGCTGTTCCTCTGGAGACCAGATCCAATTGGTAATGAGTGATAAAGGTATGTGGAGTAGCCCATGTTGCTGCTGCACATATTTCATCCATGGAAGCCTTGGATTGGAAAACAGCAGACGTGGCTATTGCTCTAGTAGAATGTGTTCTTACTGGCGCTGGCAGTTGGAGATTCTTTGTATTATATATGAAAGTAATACAGTCTCTTAACCACTTCGATAAGGTGACTTTTGAAACAGATTTCCCCAGAGATGGACTGGAAAAGGAAATACTGATCCAATTTTCTGCACTCTTTCGTCCTGTTGTGGTAGAAACGTAACTGTCTGTGAACATCCAGTAAATGTAAGCAGTATTCACCTGTGTTAGAAAAATTTGGGAAGAAAACAGGTAAGTCAATGGTTTGATTAATATTATTTTCTGAGACGACCTTAGGAAGAAAGGATGGGTTGGTTCTTAGAGTAACCCTATCCTTATGTAAAATCAAATAGGGGGAGTTTGAAGATAATGCTTGTAATTCAGAAATCCTTCTGGTGGAGGTAATACCTATGAGAAAAATGGTCTTCTATGACAAAAACTTTAAGTGACATGTAGATGCCAGTTCAATGGGAGAAAGCACCAAAGATTGCAAAACTAAGGTCAGATCCCAAGGAGCTAAAGAGTCTTTAAATGGAGGTTTCAGCTGCAAAGCTCCCTTCATGAACACTTTATATAATATGTGGGGAAATTAGTGAATGGTCTTTGAAGCCAATGTGGAAATTGGAAATGCAGCAAGTTGGACCCTAATAGTAGAAGCAGAAACTCCTTGATTGAAAAGCATAGCTAAAAATTCCAATACCTTTTCTACTGGTGCAGAAAGGGGGTTGAGGCCATTATTGCCAGCTAAATAGAAAATCTTTTCCACTTGCTGAGGTAAAGTTTGCTGGTAGAAGGTCTATGGGAGGCCAGTAGGATTGTTTTGACTGGGGAATATAAATTATTTTGCCTGGCGACTAATGGAATTGGAAAAGCCAAACTGTAAGCTTGAGGTTCCAAAGACTGGGGTGCACCAGTCCCTGTGGATGAGACAGAAGATCTGGAACTGGGTCCTGAATCCATGGACTGTGAATTAGATGAGGCCACAGGAAGGGGAACCAGACTTGTTGAGGCCAGAAGGGCTGCAAAGAGGATCACCTTGCTTCTCAACCTGTTTGCTTTCTTTTAGAAGAGAGGAATCAGAGGGAAGAGAGGAAAGGCATAGAGTAGTCCTGAGGGCCAGTTGTGAAGGACAGCATCTCTCAGGGGCTTCTCCTGAGGGGGAAATAGGGCAAAGTAGCTGCTGCACTTGTTCTTTAGAGGTGATGCAAAGAGGTTGCATCAAGGCTGCCTCCAGTGATGGAAAATCTCCCTCGTCACTCTAGGATTGAAAGACCACTCATGAGGCAGGAGAATGCATCTGCTCAGTTTGTCCGCTATCACATTCAAGCTCCCCAGGATGTGCATTGCTATTAGAAAGCTGTTGGAGGATCTCACCCATTGCTACACTCTTGAGAGCTTCTCGACACAGGAGGTAAGACTTGGTTCCAACCTGTTTGTTGATGTACCAGACTACTGATGTTGTCTGACTGAATTGCAATCATTCCTAGAGGGAGGACAGATTGGAAGGCTTGCAATGCTAAGAGCACTGCCCTCAGTTCCAGAACATTGATATGCAGATTGGCCTCTATCAAGGACCAAGTGCCTTGGACTGTTCTTCCCAGATAATGTCCCCACCCCATCTGGGAGGCGTCCGTGATCACTATGCTCTTGGGTTGAGGTGGAGCAAAAGGACTGCCTAAAATAATTTTTTCAGATTCCATCCACCAGAATAAGTCCTTCTTGCAATGACTGGTGATTAAAATTGGATGCGTCATTGGAAGGGTTAGGATGGACCATTGGGATGCTAGAAACCATTGTAGCAGCAGCATGTAAATCTTGCTAGTGGAACTAAGGTTATGGTCGCTGCCATGGACCCTAAAGCTTGAAGGACTAGAAGTGCAGGAGCCTTGTCTTTGGAGAGAATGGTTTGCACTTGAGATTATATCTTCTGTAGCCTGTGAAGAGGAAGAGGTGCTACACAAGAGATGGTATTCAGACAAGCTCCTATGAACTCTAAGTCTGAGTTGGACTTAGCTGAGATTTTGATTGGTTCACTGTAATGCCCAGATTATCAAACAAGTGCAGAATGAAGTCTGTTGCTTTAAGCAGTAGATGCTTGGTGGAAGAAGTGATAAGCCAGTCATCTAGATAAGGAAACACTCAGAATCCGTGCAGTCTCAAGTGAGCTGTTACTGCTGCCAAACACTTGATGAAGCATCCTGGGGACCATGGTGAAGCAAAATGGCAGCGCTCTGAACTGAAAATGAGTGGCTCCTAGCCAAAAGTGGAGGAACCTTTTGAAGTGTTTGTCCACTTTTATATGGTAATATGCATCCTGAAGATCTATAGAGCACATACAGTTGTTTTTCTATAGAAAGGGAAGTGTAGACTGAATCGCAACCATCCAGAATTTTGCTTGCTGAACAAATTTGTTCAGAAGGCTGATATCCAAAGTCACTCTCAAGTCCCCTGTGTTGTTTGGCACCAAAAAGAACCTTGAGTAAAATCCGGATTACATCCCTGTATTCTTCCCATATAAGACCGATTATTGAATACAATGCCCTTTTTGGCATGTACCTTGCAAAGCACATTCAGCAGCTGGAGAGACCACAGAGATTCCTCACCCAAAGAATCCAGGGGCTAAAACATCTACCCTACACAGATAGGCTAAAAGCCCTGTCCCTCTACTCAGTCTGCTACAGACTCCTCAGAGTTGACCTCTGGCATGCAAAGCAATCTCAGACCCCACCCTGATGGGACTGCTGCATATCCACAAGTCAAGCTCCACTTGAGTAACCTGCACGCGAGACCTCAATCTGGTCTGTGACATCAATAGGACTTGTTGGCAGGACAGATTTGTGTCCCAGAGACTCCCCCTTTTGTGGAATAGACTCCCTCTCCATGATAAGCAGAATACCTCATTAAACCTTTTTAAGCGCAACCTGGATAACTGGATGGGGAAAAGAAAGTACACCCCTGGGATTCCACCTATGTCCCTGCCGGACATGGGCTAAATTCTTGGCTGGGCTTCTAAGGGCCTCAGGGTCAATAGCCTAGTAACTTCATATGATCCTATGATCCTATGATTCTATCTGGTCTGGTGGGACATCTTGGATGACTCTTTTTTTCTAGCAGCTTTTGAATCTCTATCACGTCTTGATCCCTCTGACTGGGTGGAACATCAGGGAGTCTTTGTTTTGATTTTGGAAAGAGAGTGAAGGGATTGCAGTAATCTCTGGCAATGCTCTTCTGCACACAAGTATCTGAAGTTATTTGCCGCCAGGCTCTTGAGTGCAGAGAAAAACTTCCCCCAACTGCTTCCAGAGGTAAACAATCGGGTCCCCTTCCAAGAGCACTAGTAGGATTGTCCAGAGAAAGAATCCCTGGAACCCTGATTTTGGGACCACCTCTGCTGCATGGTTGGCATCTTTCATTAGAGCTCCCCCTCTGCCCCAAGGAGGAGCCACCACCATATGTGTCCTGAAAAGGCTGTTGGGATTTTTTGAACCACATCTTCCCTCTCCACTGATTCCTAGACTAGGATCATTGGAGAGCAGAAAAATGTATGCCCACAGTAGATAGGGTCTTTCCATCTTGCTTGCACCTAACTAGAGTTTCTTTGACTTTGGGGCCGAATAAGTAAGATCCATCAAAAGGAGCATCAACAAAGGAAGACTTAAATGGCTCTCCAAACTCACACAAGCGTATCCAGGCGTGATGCCTCATGGCAACACCTGAACCTGCTGTCCTGGTTGTCTTTTTGGCTGTATGAGCAATGAGCCTCATGGCCACATTGGAAATCGACTCCAGGGTAGCTAGCTGGAGGCCACTTTATCCTGGACCTCCTCAGACACATCTCCTGCTACTGTATCTGATAACTCCTTGATTATATCCCTCTGGAGCCTAATGAAATGTGCCTTAAAAGTCAAGGACCTTAAAGCGAAGGTTGATGAAGTGTACACCCCCTTTCCAAATCTGTCCATCACCCTGGACTCTTGATTAGGGAGATAAACAGTGGAACTCTCTCCAGCTAGTTCCTTTTTGGTGGCTGTCACCACCACCATAGCATCTACCACTAATCCCTTTGCCCAATGCTGGTAGTCCTGTGGAGCTGAGAGTATCTTATCTGGTCTTCGGGAAATTGGCTCTACAGAGTCAGGAGCCTTCCAAACCCGCTGCGCAATCAGTTTAATAAGCTCGACGGTGGGAGGGGTCACCCAAGAAGTAGATGGGCAAGCACCAAAAGCCTGCAAGTACACCAGCTTCTGAGAGGTGGTGTCTTTGCGCTTCTAGTTACCTCTCTGTTTAAGAATTTCTAGAATGTCTCTTAAGGAGACATCTCCCGGGGATGGCCCTGGGGAACCCTCCCCACCATTGTAGTCCATGTCTTCTGTGACAGATTCCTCAGGGGAATCTAAGTTTTTCCTCTTACACATCTTTTTCCTGGGTGGCTCCTCAGTGGGAATCTCTGAGGAGGACTTGGAAGAGGAGGGGCCTTGTGCATGGGTATCTTGCGGCTTAGGTGCTCACTGTCTGGCTGTGTAGGTTGGTGGCAGCTCTGGGCAAGAGGGAGTCTTGGGATAAAACTCTTGACACAGAAGGGGCCTGTTTAGAGCCTGTAGAAGCTAATGCCCTCTCCATAATCTGGAAGGCAGGCCCACCCCCAAAGAAGGATGGGAGCCCAGAACCGAGAAGGACAACCTCGGAACCGAGGTCACTTCCCGCTCTAAGAGACCCACCCCAAAAGCAGGAGCTGAGGCAGAGCCCACATCAGCCGAGGTTCTGAGAGTCAAGGACAACTCTGAATAAAAAACTGGAGTGATTCTGAACTCTCTGACCCAACAGCAGAGCTACAGCCCCGGGAGTCCATTGGACCCAAGGGGGTCAAGGCAGATCCTGGAACTGAAGAGGAAAAAGCTGTTAGCGCCACAGCAGCTGGAACTGGGAGGCTAGGAGTAGGATGCTATAAGCCCTCAGAGAAGGTTAGAAGAGGAAGACTTGGTGGAGTTCTGGGAGAAAATGCCCCAACTCCAGAAGGGAGAGGGGTCTGGGAAGAAACAGAAAGACCCCTGGCCACTAGGAGTTGATCCACCAACCTCACAATGTCGACTTCAGTTAGACTCCTGGAGGAGCATACAGATAAGCCTAAGGGGAATTCAGGTCTGTCAAGAAAGGGACTTGGTAGCTGCCCCACAAAGTGGTCAGTAGAGGGTGAACATCTTGACCAGGGTGCAGTAAGAATGTCTGAGAATTGTGGAAGCATGGTAGGAGGAGTCAGTACTGACAGGGAAGCTGAAGCTGTCAGTACCCATGTGACCTGCACTGAGGTCTGTGGTGGCATAATAGATGGTGCCAAGGTAGTTGGTTCCAAGAGCTTTCAGACTTTAGCCTGCGGTTCCACTAAAGTGGTGAGAGTGGAAGGCTTATGCTTTTTTTGCTACTGGAGCTGAAGGAGATGTTGGCACCAACTGGCTTTTCTTAAGTCCAAGATCAGATTTAGAAGGAGGTGTCGGTCTTGGATATAGCCTCCTCAAAGGAAGACTTAATTAGACCTTTCAGAATTAATTTATTCTTTCTTTTGACTAAGGCCTGGTTACTGAAAGCCTGACAGTACAGTCTAATTGGAGATGAGCCGGGACCTAAACAATACACACAGGAAGAATGTCCATTGGAATTGGTCATCTTCCGTCCACAATCCAGGCACTGTTTAAAGGCAATAGTGCCTATCGATTTGTCCAACATGTTGACAGCACAAAAAAAATGAAGGTCAACATGCAGGAAACACACACACACACACACACACACACACACACACACACACACACACACACACACACACACACAAAGGAAAGGAAAAACTACCAATAATAGTAGGTCAAAGTTATCTAAAAGGTAGAGAAAAAGCGATGGGTACTACCAATGATGGTAGTAAAGGAATACCGTAAGGTAAAAAATAAATAAATAAATAAATAAATATATATATATATATATATATATATATATATATATATATATATATATATATATATACAACACACAAACACACACACACACACACATTTATATATATATATATATATATATATATATATATATATATATATATATATATATGTATATAAGATTAGACAGGAATATCAAGGAAAACACAAGAAAAATTTTACTTTGCTCTGAGAGAAGCTGGCTGACAAGTCTTGCGGCAAGAGTGGCAAACTAGATCTGGGGTTATATGGAGAGGGGTATTGCGGGTAGAGTCTTAGTTTGAGATTTTTTGGATTGCTTGTGCTATGTAAAGGCAGAGCAGGTCTGAGGATCAGAACCATATTCCTAACAGTCCATGACAAATGAAGATTGACAACATCAGATC
This sequence comes from Protopterus annectens, assembly GCF_019279795.1. Taxonomy (NCBI): domain Eukaryota; kingdom Metazoa; phylum Chordata; order Ceratodontiformes; family Protopteridae; genus Protopterus; species Protopterus annectens. The sequence goes on from NC_056733.1 coordinate 679,302,182, forward strand.
AAATCTTTTCTGGCTCTGTTGGTCTAAGATTGCTTAACTAAACTTTGAAACATTCTTACTTTAATTTTGTATTCCTGTTTGGTAAACTGTTTTTGCATTTAACAGTAATGTAAATGACATATCTCCTGGTCCTATAGCTACATTATCCCTTATAGTTGTATTGTTTTTTACCTAATAGACAGTCCCAGGCTATTCCTCCATTCATTTTGCACTGATCTCTCTAAGGTAAGGACTACACAAGTTACTGTTAATATTTTAGTGCATGGTTTCTAGCATCAAGAAAGTTATTATTATTTTGATTATACTGCTGTTACATAGGAGTGTTTTGCTTATGCAGGAAGCATTAGTTAAAAATGCTGGGTACCTACCTGAATTGCCCTATCTGCTTGGGTATCCCTTGTATTTGTGCACTGGCATACATTTGTTAAGCCCTTACACTGGTTACTTAGTTTCTGTCTTCCTGTTTCACTCTTGCAACACTTCGTTAGTCAGTGCTAGTAGATTGTTAGTCAGTGCTAGAAGTTACATCTACTTCTCCAGCACAGAAGATGCTATTTTTATTAATAAAACGAAGTTGACTTCACATATTTCTGCGCGTTTAAAATACTAATTTTACTGCCTGTTCTGACATTTATCTATAGTCACTAAACTGACTGTGAAGAGACTGCTGAGAGTGTCAGAAGCCACTAAGAAAATAAAATACTTAAACTTTATATCATTTTAATTAAAACAAACTCCTCAAACTTTAAAATGAACCAGTCAGTTCCTTTAAGCCCAACCTGTAGTATAAGGAGCAGTTCCTCTGCCAGATGTCTCCTTCCTTTATTGCTTAATTACACCTAGACTCAGCAGTTTCTTGCTTTCCTACCAAGGATCAATGCTACATGAAGCATAACTAAAGTTCATAGGTTCATAGGTTCATAGGTTAGTACTAGGCTAACTGCTCTTGCGAGCCATTTTAAGCCTAGCCAGTTATCCTCTGTGAGATTCAAGCCCTGTATCTTGTGTTTGTAAGGCAAACACCTTAACCATTAAGCCACCCTCCCAACCCCCTTTTTTTAAGTGAAAGCAGTTGTTTGTTTTCTGGTTCTGTTGTTCTTATCATGCTCATTAAAGCTTTATTTTATTGTAAAAGATAGATGCTGGAAGAGCCCTGCTGCACCCTTTGGCAGTGTGTGATGCTCTTCCTCAATCTCCATCGTATTCTTGAACCATTTCTTTTATTCTGTCCTAAGCACTACCCGGTCATTCTTCACAGTCTGACTTGTCACACTCAATACTTTCCCATTCAGTATTCTCAGTTATGACCGGGTAAATTCATCTTGCACTGCCGACCTCTAGGAGGTTTCTACTTGCTTTCTTTGCCATTTTCACCCTACAGGCTTTATCCATCTTTTATATTTCCCCCTCAAAATATCAACATTTATACTCTTTACCAACATTTATTTATTTATCAACAATACCAAAGCTCTGTAAACTCCAATAACATCCCCTCCATTTTAAAGCTGTCAGCATGATCTCATTCTTGAAAATATTCTACATTTTTCTTTCCAAATAAAACTGCTGCACTCTTTATGGCACCCCGCCACCCCCCAAAAAGCTAAGGCATTCCCATTTAAATTCCTCTTTAAACATACTCTAGAATTTTCTCCTCTGTTAATATGTGGATCTAACAGTCAATTAAGTCCACATATCTCCAATTGCTTCATACCTCTAACTTGCTGCCTCATAAATGTAGGTAGTATAACAAACCAGAAAAAGATGGAAACTTTTCTTCATGTACACTTGTCTGACAGAAAAGTAATGTATTTTGGCTTTTCCCGGTTAGGGGTTGCCACAGTGGAACTCCGATCCACTAATGAGCTAATGTTAAATACTCACGAGTCAACGATTACACTACATACCTGCATCATTTTTCCTGGACACAAATGTAAATGTATATATTTCCCCTTTTTTCTTCTTGCAATTTTACCTAACTTCATTATAAAAATATATTCCTGAAAATTAAAATATTTACAATCCATTATGTTAACTTCAGCATAAAGGATTACAACTATGAAGAGCTAGATTATAATGCAAACACATCTTACCACATTTTCATCCTTCTTTGATTTTTTCAGAAAATAAAAAAATGTTTATCCTTTTCATTGGCTCTCATTTGATATTATATTTGCTTATTTTTCCTTAATCATAATAATAATAATAATAATAGTAATAATAAACCTTACATTTCCCTCTAAGAATTCCATGGCATGGGTTGTGCAAAAAAAAGTTTCCTGTGCTGTTCCCATCTTCATAAATGTAATGTTCACTGCAGCTATATATGAACATATTTTTGCCACTAATCCACTTTACTTAACCTGCTCCTCAATCAGTATAATAAGTTCCTGTAGTATTGGATAGTTTTGGGTGGCCACAGTGGCGCAGCGGTTACCGTTGCTGCCTCACAGCAAGAGGTTCTCCCATTCGATCCTCGGCTGGATTGCCTTCTGTGTGGAGACTGCATGTCCTCCCTGTGGTCGTGTGGGTTTGCTCCAGTTTCCTCCCACATCCCAAAGACATGCTGTAGGTGGATTGGACACTCTGAATTGGCCCTAGACATGGGTGCATGAGTGTGTGTGCCTTCTGTGGAAGGTTGGGCGCCGGGTTGGCAACTCGACACCACAACAAAACTCCACTGCCAATCATGAGTGGACAGGTGATCCGCTGGGCGATCCCTAACCAGAAAAAGCTGAAAGAAGTGTTGGGTAGTTTTGTAATTTCCAGTTAAGTGTAATTTCTTTTTTACTATTAGCATTTGCCCCAGGAAGGCTAAATCATGCTGTGACCAACTAGCTAATGATTTATAGCCCAGAAGAAATAAGTTCTCTATCTATAAAATTATTTTACCAAAATTATTCTCAACATATTAGGGACATAGGAACATAGGGACAATACTAAGCAAGCAATCACGTGGGTTATAAGAGGCCTAGCCATTTACCCCTTTTAAGCAGACACATTTAAAAGTTCTTTCCACCCTTTCCAAATACTTAATAGTGCCCACCTCTCAAATCAGGCAGGGCCATACATGATAACCCCAGTGTAATTTATACACCCATACAAATATTTCAAGCAATGGCAATAATGCCCTTCTAACCTGTCAATATACCAAAGCAGTCATTCCCATAATAAGTGTCCAGGCTGTTCTTAAAAATATCTAAACTAGTGCTTGCTTTAATGTAATTTGGTAGTCTGTTCCATGCATCAACTACTCTCTCCGGGAACCAATTAGTACACTTCTCATTCTTATTGGATCTTCTACATAGGTTGTCTGATGATTCCCCACAAGTTTTTGATAACCCTAAAAATTCCCAGAGGTAGTTGTCAATAAATTTTATTACACACATACAAATATTTCAAGCAATGGCAATAATGCCCTTCTAACCTGTCAATATACCAAAGCAGTTGTTCCCATAATAAGTGTCCAGGCTGTTCTTAAAAATATCTAAACTAGTGCTTGCTTTAATGTAATTTGGTAGTCTGTTCCATGCATCAACTACTGTCTCCGGGAACCAATTAGTACACTTCTCATTCTTATAGAATCTTCTACATAGGTTGTCTGATGATTCCCCACAAGTTTTTGATAACCCTAAAAATTCCCAGAGGTAGTTGTCAATAAATTTTATATATATATATATATATATATATATATATATATATATATATATATATATATATATATATAAAACTAGGGTTTCCTCTTAAATATCTGTATAAGACTCTGTACAAGTTTAGATATTTTAGTGTTTCATAATAACCTAAATGTTTACATCCATGGTTGCCTTTTTTATAAGGTTTCTATATTGTTACTCCATACTCACTTTTGGGTTTAGTATTACTAACAAACAATGGCTTCATCATTTCTGATTTTCTAGACTTTATAAATCGTTTTATACAACCAATTTCCTATCAAGACTAGTTCTATAACTATCACTGATCAATTGGTTGATAGTGGAAAAGCTCACCCAGACTCTGCCGCAACTTGCTGTGAGGGAAAGGTTAGTTTGTTTTCTCTTTCTTGTATTTTGTATTGCTTCATTACCCTCTTCTATTTTGCATATTGTGACTTATGTTCTTTACACTGTGTTTTAATTATATACTGCTTTTAATTGCATATTTAAACTAGGAAAGAGACCACAGCTGTATTTCTTCTGAGTCACACAGAAATTGTTTTTCTCACAAACCTACACTGGTGCTGTTGTGTTTTTAATCTCAACTGTCTTTCTATTTGCCTGCCCTTTATGTTAATTTGACCACATATCTCCTTCCCTCTCCTCTTTCATTGGTTGTTGTGAGTAAGCACAAAATTGTCATTTTGTGAAATCACTCCCCTTCAGCTATTTAAAGTTATTGGCCATCCCACTGTATTCCATAGAATCAGAACACAGATTGCCCGCCCCCTTCCAATCTACCTTGCTGTTTTAAAATTAGTAGCTGTCTAGTTTGATAACTAAAACTTACGTTACCCTCTGTTTCATATCTAACCGCTTAGTGCACACTGCAGCTCTTTGGATATTAATCCAATTTTTCCATCTTACCTTTAAAATCTGCAACATCTACTCCAAGACCACCAATTATCGGAGAGCTCACATTTCTGCCTCTCAGTAGTCATCTTGGGTTTAGTGCACCTGTTTTGCGCCCAGGGAGAGAAAGAGCATAGGGGCATTATTTCCTGGAGACTGCTGATCACAGGAAAGCCTAATAACTGCTTCAGAGGTGCCAGCTTGGAATTTTTGCATGCATTTTACTGTTGGTGAGAGAAGGAACAGAGTGCATTGATTCCTGACTGTTGCTGATTGGGAGTGAGTGTCTCTGTTTTACCTTTTTGATTGATCTGGTTGCTGTTTAAGGCATCTACCAGAAAAAGGCTACAACAAGCCTGCAGACCATTTCATCATTTGGGACAAGAACCTTGATCACTAATGACCCTGTAGCCTTCTTTTCATCTTCAGATTGGTGCTACTGTTTTGCTTCTTGTGAGAGAAGATGCAAAGGAGCATTGTATCCCAGCAAAGTGAAGCTGTGGTGAGCCAGCACGAGTAGTAGCAAGGCAATAGCCATTCAGGTGACTCCCCTCTTTTTATCATTCTTGACAAGCTAATTCTTTATTTTCAGTAAGTTCTACTTGATTTACTGCTGCCTAACCAAACTTCAGAATATCTGCCTAAATACTTCATCCATAAATCATCAGGGTCTGTTTATTAGTTTCCCCTCAAGTGTGTGGCACTGCCTTGTATAGACGCAGACACCTTGAGATGACATTTTTCCTGTAAAAGCACCATTGAAATTTCACTAATACCTAGTTGCACATGGACAACTAGTTTGCAGTGATAAGCAGAGCCCCCAGAGTTGCATACCGGTTACTCCTGACAGTACTTTATAATCTCACTCCAACCAGCTAATCAATAAAAAAGGATATTTTGCCATGGATATGAACTTTCCCACTATCTCTGTTACCAGCTTGGTAGATATGAGCATCCTGAGGCAATTTAGAAATTGCCTCATGTTTACTTACAATTCACTGTTAATTCTCAAACAAATTGATGTGGTATGTGAGAGATCTATTTATACAATGTCACTGGAGGAAAAGGCAAAAGCACTCCTAATGTCAATCAGGTTGTCAGTAGTACACATGATGCACCCATCACACACAATTCAAAGCAGAGACATAGGCCCACATATGCTGTATATGCAACCTTCCTAAACCCCAAATACCTCCTAGATGAAGTACACATACAGAGTGCCCTTAGCAGCCCCAAATGCACTTCTTCAAAACAACACCCACATCAGCTACATCTCATGGAACCTCTACTTCTTACACCATAAGGCAAGCCACCACACAATCCAACATTCTGGTCATTGGAGACTCTGTTGTAAAACACACTAATGTCCTGTCAGCAGGCTGAGTAAGAAGAAAGAAATGCTCAGTTGCTTATAGGGGGCCAGGATCCACAACATTACATGTGCACTCAGGTCATTGGACCAGCAGTACCAGTATGACTTAGTCGTAGTCCATGTGGGTGTAAATGACCAGAGACATGTCTTCCTAGATTATATGAAGACAGGGGTCTACCTTATTTTGTTGAAGTACCATCATATTGAATCCCGTTTTGTCGATGCTGAAAATATTGAAGCCGACTTCATTGAACCACTACAGCTACGAAGATCTTCCCAGGGTAAGTAACCTGTTGTGCGAGATGGTAAACTTCGACCTTTTCCCAACTGTAGTGTGATCTTGGAGTTGGTATATTTAGTTATGGGGGTGTGGAGGGCATAGCTCCCCACATTGGTAGAACGTGGGGGGCATAGCCCCCCCACCTGGTTGGATTAGGGATGGCACTGTCTGAGTTTTCTTTCTTTCCTGGTAAGTGGTTACTTACCCTGGGAAGCTCTTCCTAGTTCCAGATTTTCAATGAAGTGGGCTTCAATATTTCCAGTGTAGACGAAACAGGATTTGATATTATGGCACTTTGACAAAACAAGGTAAACCTGAAGAGACACATCATGGAGCTCTTGGAATATGTGTCCTAGGCTGGTCGGAGCCTGGCATTGAGCGGCATTTTATCCTCTCCAAGACTAATGCCACACTGTGAACAAAAGATGACTGAGTTTAATAACTGGCTTAGTTTCTGGTGTCATTCTAAAGGGGTGCAATATTTAACAGCATGGAAATAGACAGTCAACAGACCACATTGCTTTGTCAAGGATGGTCTACACCTCTCCGCTCTTGGCTTATGAATATTAGCTAAAACATTGTTCTCCGGCATAGTGCCTTTTTTAGGCAATGCCAAACTGAAAGTACTTCTGACATAGCAAATCACAACCAAGAAAATCTAAAGGTGGTGTTGCTCAATGCTAGGAGTCTAAACAAAAAAATCCTCTCCTTAGAAGCTCTGATCACCCTAGAGAATGCTTATGTCTGTTTGGTCACTGAGACATGGTTGAAAGCCATGGAGAACACGCCAACAGTGCAAGGTTACAATGCCTTCCACACTTAGACCAGCTACTTTGAAGTAAAAATAAAACCCGGAACCCCAGCTAACCCTGGAATATTCAGGAACTACTCTAAGGCTAACTTTCTACTATTAAGTTGATAACCTGCCAAAATTTCAAACACCCATAAACCCTGACAACATGCTGCCTACTCAGAACTGTTCACAGAAACCATATACAAGCATGTTAATAGCAGCACAGAGGCAGCTGTACCCACCAGGAAGAAGTACAGAACTAACTCAAAAAACAAGCCACCCTAGTGGAATCACATCATTATCAATAGGCTATATAACAGAAGGAAGAAAATCATGGCAAAAATTAGAAGGTGCAGCACCCAGCAGGATAAAAGCACTCTCATCAAACTCGTCAGAGGACAAATAAAGTCTACCAAAGCTAAACTGGAGGTAAATGTGGCCTCCTAGGCCAAGGGCAGTCATGAGACATTCTTTAGCTATGTCTGCAACCTCAGAAGCAGTACACAATTGTGTGTTGAGCTCATTGTTAATGGAGCCACCTATACTGAGCCAGAAGATATAGCAAATTTACTGGCTGACAAATTCAGCTCCAGCTTTACCCATCTCTCCCCCTCAACCCTCCCTCAGGAAATACCATGAAATATAACTCTCGTGCTATCACTAGGGAACAGGTCCTTAATGCCTTCTCTAAGGCCAAGAACACTGCATCATTGCTCCCAGACAATATCCCCGGATGTCTTCTAAATAGCATGAAACATGACCTATCAGGTCATCTGGAATTGCTATTTAATTGTAGCCTCCAAATATGCTTTGTACCTCATGAATGGAGAATAGCAACAGTAATCCCTCAAAGGTGGGCCATCTACAGACTCTGGAAAGTACAGACCCATAAGTATCTCTAGTCTCATATGCAAAGCATATAAAGAATTATTATGGAAATGATCAATAATGACATAGGAAACCTCCAGGCACTGGACCCAACCCAGTTTGGATTTGTCAAGGGCAGGCCATACCTACTTAACCTGGTGGACTTATTTGAGAAGATCACCAAAGAAATGGATGAGGAAAAATGGTGCACACTGCCTACTTTGACCTGGACAAGGCATTTGACAAAATACCTCACTCAGGTATTGTTGACAAACTTAAGACATTAGGTACAAACCCTTATATCACCCAGTGGATAGCTAGCTGGCTCACAGACAGGACCCATGAATTTAGAATTGGGAAGTCCACCTCTAAAAAGAGGCCAGTCGCAAATTGAGTCCCTCAGGGATTGGTCCTGGGACCACTCCTTTTTGGCATTTACTTCTCTGAGGTCATGGCTAATGTCAATGGCTTCTGGCTGACTAAATTTGCAGATGATGGCAAATTAGGTGCTGTCATTGACCCCCCCTCCCCCCACACTGACACAAATTTTCTCTAGGAAGGGCTGACACAAACAAATAGATGGTGTCAAAGCCATGGATTAAAACTAAATGCCAAGAATTGCATAACAGTATCCTTCAGGAAGTCATCCATCCCAGGTAACTATCACATTGATAACAGACCCCTAAGTGCTGACCCAGTAGTCAGGGACGTGGGAACACACATAGACAGTAATCTAGCCTTTTGCCATCGTGTGTCTACAGTAGTGAGGAAATCATTCGATGTTGTGCAACTTATAAACAAAGGTATGACATCTAGGTCCAAGGAAGTCATTGTTCCACTGTATTCAGCATTCATCAGACCTGTCATTGAGCATCATGTCCCTTTTGGTATTTACCTAACAAGGCATATCCAACAATTGGAATGTGCAGAGAGGTTCCTCATGAAAAGAATATAGGGGATAAGTAACATGTCCTATGCAGATTGCCTCATAGCCCTATCCCTGTATTCTGTCTCCTACAGGCTGTTGAGGGGAGATCTATGCCTGGCATACAAGGCAATGTCAATTCCCACTTTAATGGATCTCTACATATCCACACAACAAACAGTAACATAATTACCCATTCTAAAGGCCTAAACTTTGCCTGTGATGTAAATTATACTTGCTAGAGAGACAGGCATATATTCCAGAAATTACCTCTTCTCTGGAGCAGGCTTCCCATCCATGTGAAGCAGAGTTCTTCCCTAACCCAGTTCAAGTATAACTTGGACAACTGGATGGGGAACAGGAAATTCATCTCTGGTTTGGCACCTATATCCCTTCTGGACACAGGCAACCTGTAAATGGTTCATATTCCAAGCCCCTGCTTACATTTATGAAGAGTACCAGAACTTGTCAGAGATTTGGGATACATGGTTAGGCTTAAAAAGGCACTTGTGGTCTTTAGAAACGCCCATGAACCCATGAACCATGAACCTATGATATTATCAGAAAAAACTTAAAGCTGGATCTACCCATATACTCAGATCCTTAAATGAATGGATCTACCCATATACACAGATCCTTAAATGAATCTACAGTTTCAATCACTGTGTGCTGTATTGTGTTCACCTTTCAATTCATGTCTCCTAAATCTCATATACTTAGTTTTGATGTATTTGTCAGCATATTATTCTCCTGTGTCCAAATGGTCAATTTAGGCAAGTTATTTTGCAGACATGCCCAATCTATAACACATGTAATCAGCTTACCTATTTTCAAGTTATTTGCATACAGACTATAGAACATTTAAGATAAATAAGATAGATCCGAAAGATACAATGTAAACAAGTGTGGGTCTAGGACAGAGCCCTGTGGGACACCCTGCCTATAACCTTGAATTTCACCTCTCCATTTGCTGAATGACACTTGAATGTCCTACTAGTAAGCCATGGAGCTTTCCATTTTATCAAGAGTACATCAATAACTAGTTGTTCTAATTTATTGACCAGTGTTTTGTGTATGACCCTATCAAATATTAAAGTTAAATCTATATAAATTACATCACAGCACATTTTTTTCATTCATGGTTGTTATTATGTTATTATAGAGCATCATGTTACAGGTGATAATAGATCCATTTTCAACAATATATGGTTTCAAGTCTGACAATAATTTATCCAAATATAACCTTCTGCATTATCTTTCCCACAACATGAAAGTAAATGTATGGGTCTGTATGACTCTGGGTTTCTCCTACTTCTCTTTCCCTTAAAGACAGGTTGAACATGTGTGTGTGTCTCCAGTCATGAGGAATCTCCCATATTTACATGATTTAGAAAATAACAGATATAATAATACTGTAAGTTCATACCGAATTGTTCTTGGTCATTATTACTAATTTTTTCTCTTTCCTGTGCTGTCCTTGGATTCAGTTTGTGCAGTTCTTTTTCAGTACAATCTGATTTAAGTATCTGAGGTTACTTGGATGTTATTAGGACAATTTATCACCCTCTTTGTGGAGCCAAACTGCTTTACATAAGAATTTGTAAATATGTCTATAATCTGTTGTGTCTAAGAATAAATTTTAGTATCTACACACAGTTTATCAATTTGTATGTCTTTAGTCTTGCCACATTTTCTGTATCAATAAAATGGTTTCTTATTATACTCAATATCTTTATATAAATTTTCTTCAACTTTTTCTTGATCTTGTCTCACACTGCATTTAATGTATCTGCCCACCATGTTTATTTCAGTTTTCAAAGTCATAGTTCAACCTCTTTTCCATTTCTTAAGTTTTTGTCTCTCACCTTAATCAAGTATCTTGTTCTTATGGAAGTATCCTCATGATATTGAGAGCCTAGATTGTGATGTTAAACATTTTTTTGATTTTTTGCATTCAAACAATTTCTCTTTCAAAATTTTCTACATTCCTTCTGCAGTTTTTTTACAGAACGCATCACACCAACTAGTTTACATAGTGACTATTTTACTTCCATATAATCTGTTATTAGTCTTCTGTGCATTGGTTTAAATTTCAGTTTGGCAGAGTTATCAAGGAATAAATTAATCTTTACGACCCCATGAGCACTGAACATTAACGGTGGTAAAACTTGACATGACACAGGTCTCATAACAATCTTTAACTCAGTAACACCCATGTGGTATGGAATGTAACATCTCCAGTAGCCTACACACAGCTTGCATGCCTGAGCATTTCTGAAAAATAAACTTAAAAAGCATAAGACTGATAAATGTAAGTATTTTGGGAACAATAAAAGCTGTTAAAACTGCACAAATTGCAATGCTATTGGTAACAAGTATTCTTTACTGTGATAATAATCAGTGTATTCACAGTCTTTCCATAAGTACTAAAATATACTGTAATGCACACAAACCCCAAATTATACTTTTTGACAAAGATTCACAAATTCTCATATCTTGGAAAGTGTACGACCCAGACATATATTGTTAGATCCTTTTTTGTTAATCAGATATATGCTTCCACATGACAATAAGAAATTCCTATATAAGCGCATGTTTACTGAGATATTTCAGAAAATAAGTTTCACATGACAATAAAAAATTCCTCTATGAGTGCGTGCTTACTGAAATATTTGCAGAATTTTTTAAATTTATGCTTAATTGTATTAATTAGCAATATAAATGACGGAATATCACTCAAGATGTGCAACTTGGAAATATCACTGACTGTTTTACCTGATATCATGCAATAGTTTATAAGTCATTTGTTTTCTGAAATATTACATAGATATGGAAATATTGTTTATTTTCACAGTCACGAGCAAACATCTAGCAATATCTCAGTCACAGTGTGATATAAATGGACAATAACAATGAATTTCCTTATCTCCCAGAATGGCATATAACACCATACCTCAATAACATTCCGGGCTGTCAGTTATGAAAATATGAGCACAGATAATGAAAATATGAATAAGTGACAAACGGTGATTGATTTTTCTACTGCAGCACATCCCAGATTAACAATCTGAGTGTCATTTTGTTAATAACTTCCTGCCCTTTCTAATACTGCCTAGTTTTAGCTGGTAGTTGCTTAGTTAAAGAAGCCAGACCCCCAAAAGGTCTGAGCACCATAAGAAGCTACAGGTGTGAGGTGAAAATATTCAGAAAAGGTATTTTAGGCTTGAATGAGTTAATCCCTATCATAACCCCATCACCTGTTTTTTACTTAGCATGTCTGTTACAGTAAAACATTTATATCTTGACAGAACTGGTTTCCAGTCATTGTTCTTTAATCAAGTTTCACAAACAACAACAGCATCAATCTTATGATAATGTAGTAAATTTTCCATTAAAAATTTAGTATTAATGCTCCTAGAATTAACAACCATCAGAGAATTCATCAAATGTTGCTATCTGTGAACTTGCTCGTAAATTTTCGACCTGGCAAAAATCCTGCCTTGTATTTGTCGCATATTTAAAAACTTCTGCTGCAGAAATTCTCTTCTCTGATCTTGACAAGTGTGCACCATCCTTTCTAAGCATATGTTTGCTCCAAATTAGGCTCAAATGCTTTACACATTTTAATTTTTAAAATGGGACATTTTTTCACAGTGAAATGACTCTCCTTTCTGTATGTGATTTTGTGGAAAATACATCCTAACAGCAGTCTTTGTGGATGAGATCATTTGTACCAACATGAATAAAACAAATCCATACTTTCTTACATCAAGGCATTCTAAGGCCTTTCTCACATATTCTATTTTTGATGTTGGCAAGCATAACACTATTTAATGTTCATTATTTTCTCTGCAAATGTAAGTATCCGTTCCTCTAATAACTGAGTCTCCAATTACAAGAATACCTTTTCTGACCAGATCTGAAAAATCTTCAGTTTCTAATTTTGTAATATTTGCTGTATCAGTTATTACAAAGGAGTGATTTTCATCACCTTTAGTCTTATTAATCCCACTGTTTTCATTGCTTATTACATTTGGAAGCATACAATTCTCATCCAGCTAGCTTTATACATCCATAACTTTAGCCATGTTGTCAACTTCTTTCTCCTCTTTTTTTGCTATAGTAATGTTCTTCAATTCCCCTACTTTCAAATTTGATTTCTTCTTTTTCAATTGCCCTTTGCTTCTTTTTCCTACCTTTTCTGTTGAAAAATTATGCCTTGTTCTGTAGAATGAAGGTTTTATGGTAGAAAAATGTTAGCGTTCCCTGTAATCTGTGTTAAATAACAAAGCAGCTTCCCTTTTTGTGTGTATTCTGTTTGCTTTATAGATATTAATCATTTTCTTTTTCTTCCTTGTTATTTGTTGTGAACTTCTTCCTTTCTTTCTTTTTTATTTCCTTCTATATGCTCTTAATCCTCAGATTGCTGAATACTTGCATGCAGAATTCCAAAGTTCTCAGTGGTAATATTTTGTTCAGTTGGGGTTTTATAATTGTTACTGAAAATAGACATTTCCTTTCCTAAATGTGTTCTATTTGCTCTTTGTCTAACATTATTTATCTCATCAGTCCAGTCATTAATATATGTAACAACAGTTCCCCAAGCTGTGCCAATTGCACAAGTATAATCATCATCAGTAAGTCTAAACTTGCTACTAATAAAGGTAAGCAAAACATCCAACGTTTGACACGAGGAACACAGATTAAGTACACATAGCATTTAGTGCATTGTACAAAGTACTTGTGCTTTAGAAAATCATTCATGGCACACTCATTTAAAGAATCCATTTTCAGGTAAATGAATAAAGATTTCTAAGAAAAAGGATAATCAGATTCAGTTACCACAGAATTCACAAAAATGTTAAATCAACTTCTAGGAGAAAAATACACAAACAATGTACAACTAAATATTAAATTAAGTAAAGTTGCTCTGGCCGTACCAGTTGTGAAAGTCACACAAAAGCTATCTGTCTGCCTTGCCAGTCCGAATTTCTCCCTATCCAGTCATCTAGACAAGCCTTACAGTCAAAGTAGTACTTTGCTTGACCTGTAATAATCACTTATTCCATAGGCTGGGAATACTTTGAGTTAAGACCCTATGCCTCCATTGTGCCTCGTTTATTTTTTTGGTGTAAATTTAGGTCCCCAGTACAAGTATTTGTAGAACCATTGGTTTTGTGAAAAAAAAAATAGGTCAAATAGGATTGCATCTTTCGCTGCTTGAAATGTGAGACACAGGCCACCACAGACCAGATAGTAATCTACTATAGCAATAACCCACGCCTGGGTGTGGGTAATGCAGGATTTACCCATGGTTGGCGTGGTTTGGTCCCAAGGGCGAAGCCCGAGGGACCAAACAAAGACAACCGTGGGTAAATCCCGCATTACCCACACCCAGAAGTGGGTTATTGCTATTATACTATGACATTATTTAAGAAAAGAAATAATTACTTTTCTTAAATAATGGCATTGTATAATGCCTCTTTGCTGCCCTTCCGCAGCTGTCTGGTATCCGCGGCAGTTCTGATGTACTGCACATGCCTACGCAGTACATCAGAGCTGTGGCCAAAAGCAACGGAGAAAGCAAGATCTCCGTTGCTTTTTACTGTTTCGCTATGTTAAATGGGGGTTGCTTTTTACTGTTTCGCTATGTTAAATGGGTTTAACATAGCGAGACAGCTCTAAAATAAGCAACGGAGATGTCCGTTGCTTATTTTAAAGCTGTCTCGCTATGTTAAACCCATTTAACATAGCGAAACAGTAAAAAGCAATGGAGATCTTGCATTCTCCATTGCTTTTTTTTTTTTAAACCTGTCTCACTATGATAAATGGGTTTAACATAGCGAGACAGCTTTAAAATAAGCAACAGAGATCTCCGCTGCTTATTTTAAAGCTGTCTCGCTATGTTAAACCCATTTAACATAGTGTGACACGGTTAAAAAGCAACGGAGAAAGCAAGATCTCCGTTTTACACACTGTGTCGCTATGTTAAAGGAGTTTAACATAGTGAGACAGTTTAAAAGCAACGGAGATCTCCGTTGCTTTTTAAACCTGTCACTATGTTAAACTCTTTTAACATAGCGAGACAGTGTTTAAAGACTTATACTAATGGAAAAAGTCCGGCGGCGGACCTTTTTCCATTAGTATAAGTCGATTTACAACGTGCACGCTGGCCAATCAGCGTGCATGTTTTGGAATATTAATGGGGGGTCATGGTATAATGAGTATTAAGAGAGATGTGCTAATCTGGTGGGATAGTTGAAGGACGTAAGGGTAGTACTTTTTGGGTTAAAATCATTAGAGTATTTCTAGTTGAGCAATATGCTTGGATTTGTACATATTAATTGGGTATTATATTCAATGATGGTTTTGATAAGGGAACAGTACAGCGGTAAGATGACTTCTTTGGATCTTGAAGGTGTTCTCTTGGAAATAAACTGGGCTAGACAGAAGAATTTTCTGAATATGGTAGAAACATGAAGATATAATGAGGTAGAATTGCTCACATAAGTACCCATCTCTTATGACCATATCTGTTTGAAGAGGAATACCACTTGTAACATATGATGTGGGAAAATAAATCAGCCCTCATTTTTCTATAAACAAGGATCAGACTGAGAAAGCTGCATACCTAAAATCACCTCACTAATCACTAGGTCAGAGAAGTAAATATTCTGCAAATTCTATCTATATTTGTTAAACCTATTACACATATGCCTCCAAGTATCCAGTTTCTTCTGTCCATAGTTCCAGAAAAATTGCAGGCAGTAACACATACATCCTCTACAGCAGACAAAACAGGAAGGATGGGTGTAGGTTCTGGAAAATCCATCTGTAAAAACTCATAGTATTTTCTGAGGGACTAAGAAACCTCAGTGTTCTCCCACTGAAAACATTGGCACATTCTAGCATTAGTCTCAGAGAAAAAGAAACCCCCACAGGGAGAATCAGAACTGAACTCTCCTCTGAGTCAGAATCAAAAATCTAAAGAAAAAGCCTGTATCCATCCATTTCTTCTGCCTGTTATCCTGCCTTGTGTCACCAGCCAACTTATACACTATGTTTCATCTAGATGCAAACCAGATGGTTACCTATGATTGTACACTTAAGGACTTGATTTACAATGCCAGAAAAAATGTTTGAAAATAAAAATGATCTGTCTTAACACTAAGAATTTATTCTCATTTGTTTCCATAATTAAGAAGAGAAAGTGAGCCACTGTCTGCTTCCTCATGTTTCTGAAAACAACATGCCGCATTTATACAGGGGCAGCTCATGGTACTGGGTGCTAGCCCCACCATGATTTAAAAAAAAAATAAATAAATAAATAGATTTTTTTATTTTCTTACTTTTATCATTGAATCTACTTTTATTTATTTAACATTCTTTACTTAACTCAAGTGTACAACTCTTTGCATGCTACTGCCCGGCATTTATTGCAGTCCGAAAGAGGAATAAGCTGTTGATGCTAAAGGCAGGAAATTTACAAGAAAAGGGGCTCCCTAGGCTGCTGTATGAAAGTGAAAAAAGAAGCACTGGACACATGCAAAGATACAAATGGGATACGTTTTATTTGGTTTACTCTGAAAACCTTGAAACTGCATCGGTTGACTGACATATAGTCAACTTGCAGTTTTCAAGTCAGCAGAATGTCGAACCCAAATTGATCGACTACACTACAGTGAACGGGTAGTGTAATTCGAGCATTTGGGTTTGACATTGTGCAGGGGGATCACGGTTCAGTGAGGAACAAGGAATTAGTCCATTTTCTCACTGAAGTGTGTTCTCAGAGTTGGTATATTTAATGTGCAGGGGGTGTGGGGGGGTCATAGCCCCCCCTCCAAAACACTAGAATTAATGCATTGACTGTATGGTTTAATGGTGTGTTAATGTGCATAGCAGGATGTGAGTGATGTCTTCTCCTGCTATGTCGAATACATCGAACCATGGTTGTCAATGTATTCATTTTCTCTTTAGTTTACTTTTCGGCATTCCGAATTCCACATTTAGAGTTGACATTTTAAACTTTTGACCGAAGCAGATTTGAAATGCCAATAGTAAACCGTTTTACTTATTTATTTATTTACTTTATTTATTTGAAATATTTGTATATTTTAGTAGCACTATGCGTTCTTTATCCAGACTGTAGGAAGTTTTTTTTTCATTTTAGTGTGTGTGTGTGTGTGTGTGTGTGTGTGTGTGTGTGTGTGTGTGTGTGTGTGTGTGTGTGTGTGTGTGTGTGTGTGTGAAAACCATCTTAAATCTTGTGCACATAGATGGAACACGGGGGTTATGAAATACCTCAAATCTTGAAGTATAAAACGAAACTATAAATCATTTGGATTTAGATCACTGTACAACTTTCATATTGATGATTTGCATGTGAATGACTTATATGCCTTGTGCTGTGAAGCTTTTCTCCTTGGGAATCTACTGAAAAGGGACAACTATCCAGCTGGATTACCCTGTTTAACAAATGGAAGTAAATTATAAGTAAATAAATAAAAATTTGTGACCTTGAAATTTTGCTGTCCTATACTTTGTGAATAGATTAGAAGCATTACCATTAATATGTGATGAGATTTTAAGGTGGCAAAGTGTTCCATATTATTCTGTGTCAATTATCTTCTACACAGCTAAAACGTAACCTTGAAGGAATTTTTACTAGAAACATAATTTGGGCTACACCCATGCATTCTAGTGCTCACAAACATCAAAGACTAAATTCTGCTTTCTTGCAATGCCTTCTGTTGCGACACAACCTTCCATTCCAATCTGTGTGTGTGTAGTATAGGTGCTGTCAGTTCACATTTTGATACACCACTTGTAAAATTTGTGTTTTATTTTGGCAAATCAGTTAGGTTTTCAGTCACTAAATAATGACAAGACATTTTTTCACACTTAATAGCATTCAGGAAAAGCATGCTAGCTACTTTCTTAGTAAATAATGTCTTTATTTATCCGTGAGTTTGATCTTTTATCACTGATTATTGTTCACTCCTTGATTCATGAGTTAAGCAGTTAAGAAGTATGTGGGCTCCACATTGTATTCTGGCAGCAGTGAGCTCAGAAGCTGCATTTCTGTCTTGCAGTTATGTATTTATTTATTCATCGGATCACAATCAAACATCTGAGGTATACAGTCCCAGTCATACCAGTGGCTATAAATGAAGGACACATCTGTGTGTATGACTGTGTCCTTTGTCTCCAATTATTTTTAATGTTTTACTTAATTCTTGAGCTAAAATGTTGGAGGATGTGGGGGAGAGTTTGCAGTGGGTTGCACATTGTATTCTGACATTAGTGAGCTGAGAAGGTACATTCTTTTATGGCAGTTATTTATGCATGTATTCCTTCATTTCATCTCAGTCAAAGTGCTGAGGTGTACAGTCACAGTCATACAAGTGGCTCTAATTAATGGATAATGGAGGCTGTTTGTGATGAAAATGACTTTTGGAGGATTGCTGTGTATCTAAAGTTGCAAGCTGGTCATTATAAGTTTTTTTTTTTTTAATACTTTTCATCGCAAACATCAGCATTATACACTGTAAGTGACCATGACAGTCTGGGCAGACTGTGTGTGATAGCAGCTGCCTCTGGCACAGGGGTACAACAAGCAGCATTGCTGTCTCACATTTCTTGGATGTGCTTCATATTGATTACTGTTGCAGTAGCCTAAGCTATAAGAGTTATATCCTGCTAAGGATAGAACAACTATCTAGCTTCCAAAGCTTCAAGGTACTCTCCATGTGCCCAAACCATTAGACAGTTGAGCTGACTAAAAGACAGGCTTGGACGCCAAGCCCTTCTGAACTTTGAACAACAGAAAGTCTAGTGGACCATAAACCAAAGTGAAAAATAAACTACTTTTTATTTAACGCAAAATATGTAAGCATGTTCACGCCAAACAGTGCTTCATCCACAAATATACATAAAATGCTAAATATTTATGTACTCTAGAGTTTGGTGTGAAAGCATTTACATGTTTTGCATTAAATAAAAAGCAGTTTATTTTTCACTTTGGTTCATGACTGATTGGACTTTCTGCTGTTCTGAATTTTAGAAATATGTAGGAACAGTCTTTATTTACACATTCTCATTAATTGTCTGGACCTTTCTGAGCTTTCCTGTTGCCGAAGAGATCACTCCTGTGCAGACATTCAAGGATCAATGGTTAGCTTTTGCTGTTCCATTGTTGGGCAGACAAGCTCCCGTGGGGAAAACCTTCCACATACTATACTTAACTTACTTTACTGTTTAGAAAAGTATTTTTAAGCTATGAATATGTGTTTTTGTTGACTGTCAGAAAACTTTACTGTAATTTTAAATGGGAGCACACTTTTGTTTCTGACAGTTTAAAACGTGTTTTAAACATTATAAAACTGTTTTTTTTATTTCTTTTGTTTTTTTTCACTGTGGAGAAACTATATTTAAATTACTTTTTGGGACTGATAAAGTGTATCAGAATGCTTTTTACCATGTTTAACTGTGAAAAGTTGCTTTTAAATTTATTATATTTTATTGGCTGCTGCTTAGCTTCCCTAGGAAAGAAGCACCATTTATGGCTTGACCATGGAATAAACTAACATTCTTAGCCACAAAAAGAAAAAGTTAACTAGGCAACCTTACCACCACAACAGGCTAACAATTTGTCTGAGCTGTAGGTGAGTGACTCTGCTGTGGCCAAAGCTGGTTCTTCAGGACACTCATCTTTTTCCCTGGATCCTTATGGTGTTATTTATACAGCTACTACGGAGGGGTTAGTCACATCCACTGTGGTGCCTCTCGGTGGGTAAAGGGAACCATTCTTTTCAGTCTTGGGAGAACAGGGAGGAAAGGTGCCCCTGCTTAGCCAGAATGTCATTTGCATCCCTGCTGAACCTGTTACTGCCATTAATATATCTATTTGCTCAATCTTTCCTGTCAAAAAGAAGCAGAAAACTAAGCATTTATCTTCTCCTGCACCGGTTCCTATGGACAGGAGTAGATTATTAGGTGTGGGTCAGGGTTTTGCACAGACTATTGACCCTTCTTATACAGTGGTCTCTAGTAAAAGAAAAAGGAATTCCTTTTTTCCTGAAGAAATTCTAGAGAAATTTAATATGTAGAGGAATATGATAGGACAAATGAAGGGTTTTCTCCTCAGATTTCTGATTCAGACTCAGAAGAGCGCATGCTGTCTAAGTCTTCCTGTGAGATATTCTGTTTTTTCTGAGAATATTTCCAGAATGTGCCAGTGTTTTCATTGGTAGAACACTGAAGCTTCACAGTCCCTCAGAAAATATCTTGAGTTGTTGCAGTCAGACTGCTCACTCCTGAGCAACCAAGTGCTTTGGATTGTGCAGAATACTCTGCATTTGTGGTTGATTTAGTCCACTATTCTGCTGTTTCGCATTGAACAGTGGTGGATCCGCTTTGCAATTTTTGACTGGCTTGTATATTGCAGTTATAGCCAATTGGCATTGCAGTATATGAGCCACTGTTACTTTTTCAAGAAAACTGCAATGGTTTAACAAAAAAAGAAAAAAGAAAAAGAAGCGGCACCTCACTATACTTATCAACCTTTTAGAACAAAAAATCTGGACAAAGCCAGAGGTACAAAGGCCCAAAAATAGGGACACTATTTTAAGTATTGCTCTTACGAATGTGAAAGTTGATAGAATAACGTTTTGCATTAGTATGAGTTTTCTGAAGGGTACGAAGTCTGAAACTCAAATGCCTGCCAATCCTGCCATTATTTTCTAACTTTAACTCTCAAATGATTTACTAAAGCTTTGCCAGAAAACCACAATTTTAAGAGAAAAGGACCAAAAATATGAGGCAAAAATCTGTATATTCTGTGAAAATCTGTACTTGGTAAGTATGGCTTTACAACTGAGTGAGTCAACATTAGCTCATTTCTATTGTATTTTGATTACACCTATACAAAGTGTATTCTTAAACGTTTAGGTGTTATTTCAGAAAACATATAATGTGAAGTTGTTAATCTCGCCAATTATTCTCACTGATGGGTTGGAGCCGATCCTCGGCTCTGACACGGCTGATAGCAAGCTCAAGGTTTGCCAGTAGCTCGAGACCAGCCCCTTATCCCACCATGCACTGCTAGAATTACCTTAGATCTAGTTTGCTGCGGCAAGGGAGATCTCGGTGATCCAGATAGCTCGGACCATTTTAGAAACAGAATTAACAGCAAGTTTTTAAAAAGTTTCCTTTTTGATATATTTATGTAGTGTGTGTTAGTTCCATTAATTTTAGATAGTTTAGACAGTTTAGATAGTTTAAATTGTTTTAAATTAGGGACTTGTTGGATTTTTAGTTTGTGTGGGCCTTTAGCCCCTTTTCCTACTATTAATCCCTTTAGTAGTTAGTTTTTTTTCTGTGGGACTCTTAGTTCCATATTTGTATTATATTTTTATTTATATATCTATATATATATCTATATATATATATATATATATATATATATATATATATATATATATATATATATATTACTGTTGTAGATAGTGCCCAGGTTGGGCTTAGTTGTTTGTGAATCTATTTACTGTTTTTCTCTCAGTATGTCAGTGGATAGGGAGAAATCCCATCCCAAATCGGGTTTTAAAAAATGCCTAGATTGTGGGCAGAAAATGTCCATCACTGACGGACATATTCAATGTATCTACTGCTTGGGGGCCAAGCACCTCCAAGACACCTGTAGCATTTGTCACTCCTTCTCTTCAAGAGTCCTCTTGGAGAGAAGGAGGAAACCTATAGACAGAGGATTGCTACAGCAATCTTTTTCAGAGGTTTTAAATAGCCATGAAGGTGCTAGTACATCTTCCAAATCTTCAAAATCCAAGTCTTTAGATAAGGCATCCAAAAAGGCTAAAATTTCAGAAGGAGGGTCATCGGTTCCACAGTCATCGGAGCCGAGTGTACCTTTGATTCAGAGCCAGTTCTCAGTATTGGAGCCAGTCTCTGAAGTTCCTTCTTCACCTCTGCTCTAGTCAGCACCTTTGGTGCATTCAGCTAAGTCTTCAGTCAGCCTTTCGGATTTGGACATGGATCGGCTAGTGCAGAAGCTTTTACAGGTACCAGGACTTGCCAAATTGTTGTCGGCCCTGACCAGCTTGTCGGTGCTGAAGACCATGGAACCAAACTTGTCTACTTCTCCTCCGAGCCATACGGGACACTCGGAGCTGAGGGAAGTCGAACTGATGGTGGTCGGACCCTTGGAGCCGATATCCACTCTGGGGTTATCGGCTCCATCTACTCAGATGTCCTCAGCACCGACTGAGGGCTCTAGGAGCCGACACTCCCCAGTCAGGTCTGGGGAGGATAGTCGCACCGACTTGGTGCCGACTCTCCCTCTCGGGGCTTCGGCTCGGATGAGCTCAGCTCCTACCTCAGGCTCGGAGCCCAGGGTTTCGGTGCGGGAGGATCAGATGGTACTCTCGGGTCCGTCCACTCCTCCTCGTCGGAGCCATGGTTCCTTCGATGCTATGAGGAGAGTTTTGTCTCCAAAGACAACATCAGCATTGGTTCAGCTTTCCCTCTCCCCTCAAGCTCCTGTGTCTACTTCTGCATCTACCGACCCCTCTAAGCATAGAGACCCTGAGCCTCAAGTACCCCCACAGGGTGTTCCCTGCTCTTATGAGACCTCCCCAGACCCCTCCCCACTGAGGAGGTGCCCAGAAAGAGACTGTGCAAGAGGAGGCACTTAGACTCCCCACAGGAGTCTGACATCTGACATGGACTTAGATGAGTCAGAAGGGCCCCCTTGGTCCCCCTCTGAGGATATCTCTTTTGCAGAGATACTAGAGATCCTTAGTCAGAGGGGCGACTGGCAGTCCAAGACCCCTACTGAGGATGAGTCTGTGCTCTTGAAGGCTTTTGGGTCTCAACCTTCCACTTCTTGGGTGTCTCCGCCTTACAACGAGCTCATGGATCTGATCTCTCGTAAGGCGTGGGAGTCACCGGAGGCAATGGGACCTGTCCCTCGTAGACCCATTAAATTCATATCTGCCCCAGTCGTTAAACCTTTTTTGACAAAAGGAGTACCTGTGGATGCCATGGTGGTGGCTGCAGCCACCAAAAAGGAAGTATCTGAAACATCCTCTTCTACCCATCCCCCTAACAGAGATTCTAGGGTTATGGATAGATATGGGAAGCACATGTTTAGTTTAGTGACTTTTTCTCTGCGATCACTGATCTACTTGACCCATTTTACAAAACTACAGAGAGATCTCCTGAAAGAGCTAGGAGATACTCTTCAAGGTACAGTAGCAGCAGGAGTGGCCGACAAAGTCAAAGCCCAGCTCGCTACCCTTAACTCAGTAGTGAACTCGTCCATGCGTCCCATATCCTATGCAGCTGATGGTTCAAGTAGAGCCACTAGTTCGGTCATTGCTCTTCGCAGACAAGCCTGGATGCGTCTCTGTTCCTTTGTGGAACCCTTCAAGTCTTCTTTTATTAATCCCCCAATTGATGGCTCATCACTGTTTGGGCCGAAAGTAAAGGAAACTTTAACCAGGTGTGAACAGGAAGGCAAGACTTTATCTGCCATTGGGGTCCACTTTTCCACTCCTACTCGGCCCTACCCCAAGGGCCCTGGTGGGGGTGTGGTTCCAAAAAACTCAAGCAGCCTTTCACGACACACATGGGGAAACCCCCTCTAGAGGCAGGGGAGGGGGTTATAATGGAAGACGCCACCCCTGTGGCAGAGGGGGTCCACAGCAACAGGGTGACAGGGTCAGTTCTCTGGTCAGTCCTACCAGCACTCCTGAAAAGGGGCCCGACTGTTCGGCTCTGGAGGCAGTCGGGGGTCACTTGTCTTTGTACCCAGAAGCCTGAATAAACATAACATCAGATACTTGGGTACAAAGCATCATTTCCAGAGGCTATTTCATACCGTTCTTTACCCCTCCCATTCCTATCAAAAAAATCCCAGATGTTCCACCCAATCTCAGGGAACAAGCAATCGTAGAGGTCCACAGATTGCTAGAAAAAAGAGTCATCCAACCAGTCTCAGCAGACCAAGTCGGATTCGGAACTTACTCAAGATTCTTTTTGGTACCGAAGAAAACAGGGGACTGGAGACCTATCTTGGACCTCAACAGACTCAACAAGTTTGTAAAGAAAGAGAAGTTCCGAATGGTCATGCTTCAGTCCATTCTTCCCTTTTTAGGGAAAGGCGATTGGATGTGCTCCATAGATCTCAAGGACGCGTACTATCACATAAAGATGGACAGACACTCCAGAGATCATCTGCGCTTCCAGCTGGGAGCCAATCATTACCAGTTTCGAGCCCTGCCCTTTGGTCTCACTTCAGCCCCCAGAGTGTTCACCAAATGCATGGCAGTGGTCACGGCTCACCTGAGGCATCTAGGATTGCAGGTGTTTCCATACTTAGACGATTGGCTCCTCACCGCTACCACCAGGCATCAATTGACTCAGGCAACACAATACACTCTGACACTCTGCCATCAATTAGGCATTACCATCAACTTTGAAAAGTCTGTCTTATCACCATCTCAGCATACCGTTTTTATAGGAGCAGAGTTAGATACCTCAACCACCACTCTATATCTCTGTATCGAAAGAGTCTCTCTTCTTCGCCAAAACGTCAGCTCACTGGTGTCAAAGAACAAAGCTACAGCAGCGGAGGTATTGAAAGTACTAGGTTTGATGGCGGCAGCAATCCTGGCTATACCACTCGCAAGGATGCATATGCGAATCCTTCAATGGCTTCTCTTCACTCAGTGGTCTTACCAGAAACTACCAATGCATCACATGATTCTTATCACGGATTCTTGCAGGAGAGACCTTCGGTGGTGGTTGACATCTCTTCATGTTACAGTAGGGAGACCCTTTGTCCCCCCCCAGTAGCCATTGTGACCATGGACGCTTCCCTGATAGGGTGGAGGGGGGGCATTTTCAGAGAAAGACTGCCCAAGGCACATGGACAGATCAAGAATCACATCTGCACATCAATGTTCTAGAGCTGAGAGTGGTACTTCTGGCATTGCAGTACTTTCAGGACTCTCTCCCTCTAGGGACTATTGCAATTCAGACCGAGAACATGTCAGTAGTCTGGTACTTGAACAAGCAGGGCGGAACCAAGTCTTACCCCCTTTGTTGAGAAGCCCTCAGGGTTTGGCAATCCCAGCGTTTTCTGTTAGCAACGCACATCCTGGGGAAATCCAACATCATAGCAGACAAGCTAAGCAGGGCAATATTACTCCCTCATGAGTGGTCTCTCAATCAACAGGTTGCGGAGTTGATTTTCCACAAATGGGGTCAGCCCTGCTACAACATTTTTACTTGCCACATCAATTCAAAATGCAGAAGCTACTTTTCCCTGATACCACCTCCCGGTCATCCCCCGAGAGATGCACTTTTACACGATTGGCCCTCGGGTCTCCTTTATGCATTCCCACCCTTCCCATTAATACCCAGATTTCTACAGAAAGCAAAATTCCTGGGAAGGAAGGTTATACTCATAGCCCCCTACTGGCGAAGACAGATTTGGTTTCTGTTTCTTCACCATCATCTGTTGGAGGATCCATGGATACTGGACCCAGTTCCAGACCTTCTGACGCACCCATCAGGGGACCTTCATCCTTCTCTACAGTCCCTGAAACTGACTGCTTGGCTAATCCACTTCCCCTAATTGCCAGGCTTCACTCAATTTCAGAAGATACAAGACAGAGTCTCTTGTCCTCTCACAAGCCATCTACCAGGAAATTATATGGCAGCAAATGGAAAAGGTTCTCAATTTCGGCCAACGTGCAGAACATTGACCCTTTTCGAGTTCCGCTATCTTCGATCTTGGAATTTTTTACAACAATTTTTAAGGAAGGGGCAGCAGCTGCTACAGTTCGAGTTCAGTTAGCTGCTATCTCAGATTTTCACCTTGGTCTTGATGGCTCAAATATTATGAGCCATAAATTAACCAAAACCTTCCTTAAAGGCATTCTTCATATGAGACCTCCGATCAAAATTCCCTTTTCTCCCTGGAATTTAAACCTTATGCTGTCTCAACTTATTCTTCCTCCCTTTGAACCAGCTTTTTCTTGTGCTTTTAAATTCTTAATGTGGAAAACAATTTTTCTTGTGGCCATTACGTCTGCCAGCAGAGTGTCAGAACTTCAAGCATTATCCATCAGACCACCCTACATGATCTTCCATGTTGATAGAGTATCTCTCAGAATGAACCCCTCATTTTTACCTAAAGTCTGTTCTGAGTCAAACATCAATCAGGTCATTGAACTACCAGTGTTCTTCCCCAACCACTCTAACAACTTAGAATATATGCTGCACAAACTTGATGTTCACAGACAGCTCAGATTTTATCTTGACAGAACTAAGGATTTTAGGAAATCAGATCAACTTTTTGTATCCTTCTCAGAAGCAAGAAATGGCAATTCAGTGGCTAAAACAACCTTATCTAAATGGTTATCCGATTGTATATCCTTTGTTTATGAAAATGTGAACATGCCTTTAACGCACAAACCAAAAGCTCATTCTACCAGAGCTGTCTCTACCTCTTCTGCTTTTCAAGCTAAATTGCCCCTTGACGATATTTGCACTGCAGCCACTTGGTCTAACCCTCATACCTTTATCTCACATTACAAAGTAGATAAGGCTTCTTGGGACAGGTCTTCCTTTGGTTCTACAGTACTGAAGAACATACTCCCATGAGCACCCAGGGTTGAGGGTGCTAGGGACGCTACCCATCACTGAGAATAATCGGCGAGATTAACAACTTCACATATAGAAGTTATGTACTTACCATAACGTTCCATGTGAGTTGTTTATCTCGCCTTTATTCTCACGTCCCTCCCTCCTTCCCCCTCCTGGCTGACTGTTGACTTAGAGGCTAGTGCCATCCTGGTTATTCAATATTTCTCTTTCCCTTTGGGTACTCTTCTTTGTAGATATATATAAGAGAGTATGTATAGGTTGTATATATCTATATCTATCTATATATATATATATATATATATATATATATATGTATAGACTATTATTCGCAGCAATCAAGATCTGAGGTAAGTCTAGCAGTGCATGGTGGGATAAGGGGCTGATCTCGAGCTACTGACAAACCTTGAGCTTGCTATCGGCCGTTTCGGAGCCGAGGATCAGCTCCAACCCATCAGTGAGAATAAAGGCGAGATAAACAACTCACATGGAACATTATGGTAAGTGCATAACTTCTATTTTCAATTCACATTCTCTATTCTGTCAATGTCTCAGATTAACTGCAGTAATATTTTAAGTGTCCCTGATTATTTCTGGATTTGTCCCTGACTCAATGAGATCCAGGCTGGTAACTTTTGGAGAAAAGATGGTGCGTTACCTTTAATAAATAATGACAAGTTGTAAACTTTTTTTCATTTCAGAAAGTGTGTATTAATTCACATTCTCTTAATGCTCAAGCAATATTTTAAAGTGTCCCTGATTCTTCTCTGCTTTGTCCTTGACTGGTTAACTAACTGATTTATTTGGGAGAAATGTGGAGGGGTTGGAAAAATAGGTGCTGAAGAACATTTTTTTAATAGTTGCACTTGAATACAGTTACATAACTATTTGCTGCTGGGTATATTGTATTTTATTAATGGTTTCCGCTGACTTTGTTTTATTTTACATGTGTATCTTACTGGATTTTAAAAATATACAGTATTCACTAGCTTAATACTTCTGGCCCACTTCAACCAGGTCCCAATGAAATGGTGTGCGAATGCAGTCCGAAAATAGAGTGTTCCACATTTTGACTGTTTGTCACACATTGCCAGGGTTTGTGTTCCACATTGGCCTCTTAAGAGGTTGAGACTTGTGGCTCACTCTAAGAAACCTGACAGAATCTGCAAAGTCCTTCAGTCTTTCAAAGTTATATACCCTCATCTCAGACTTGACCCAGCAGCTATAGTTTTAGTTAATCCAGCTGCTGCCAAACATTTTAGTAATCATATCCTTCTTCGCACAAGTATGGTAAAACAATTGATAAGTTTGGGAAAAAATTGTATTCTTTTGCACCTTTCATTTTTGGAATTTTGGAATTGTCAGCCTCATATGTTAAAGTTTACTCTGACTGACTGTAAATTTATGAGGAATGTTGTAGTTGCAGTTCCCTCCTATGAGGAAAGATCTGCTTTGTGTGGTTTAGTTTTTCTTCCAATTCTTAGGTCATTACTCATTGATTAAAGTGTGTATATGACTCTGTTAACACTGCTTCCAGGGCTGTTGCCACTGGTACTGTGTTGAGATGATTTGCTTGACTGTGTTTCCCAAACCTCCCATATTATGTAAAAAATGACATTTTAAATTCTCCTTTGGATAGAGATTTAGATTTTGAAACCTCTGCTGCAGAGGTTCTAAAAAATGCGACAAGAGAAATAAGCTGATTTTTCACCCCTCCTTTTCAAAAAATTCAAAGGGATTTTCTTCTACCTCATTCATTTCTGGTAAGAAACAAAATACATGGTCTCAGCAAAATGCCGGTAAGGAGACATTCAAAAAACAGTGGCAGGGAGGCTCCAAAAAGAAAGCAGGGACACCCAGAACAAAGGATAATCAAATAAGGCAGAATGACTATATAAGGGACTTAGTCCTCCATTCCACCCTTTTAGTTCATTATCCCTTTCAGAAAGTGCGAATCCCCATTTCTGTCTTTAGCAACAGATTGTTTTAGACAAATGAGCTCTAAATCCGATTCAGCAAGATTACAGATGGCAGTGGGAAGAAATCCCTCCTTTCCAGGGAATTATTCCACATTCATCAGACCTCTCTATTTCCTCCTGACCTATAGCACATACTGTCTCAGAGGGTAATAGAAGCAATTCCTCCTTACCAGTTGGAAAACATTTTTATTCAAGAATATGCCAAAGAAAGAAAATGCATGGAGACTAGTTCTGAAGATTTATTTCCTAAATAAGTATGTGATACTGCCCAAGTTTAAAATACCGTCAGTTCACAACCTGTTACTCCATCTTCCTCTTTTTCAGTTTTTTTTTGGTAACCTTAGACTTAAATTTTACTTATCATCACATTCCTATTTATCCAGATTTAAGATTTTTTTTTAAGGTTTTATGTGGCTGAATCACATTATCAGTCCTACGCCTTACACTTTGGACTATCCACTGCTCCAAAATATTCACAAAGTGTCTAGCTCCAATTATAATTTATTGCAGACTACAGATTATCTGCATTTTTCCATATTTAGATTACTTGTTTATCTTTGCAGAGTATTTTTCAAAATGTCAGGAATCTCTCACTTGGGTGAGAGATCTCTTACATAGGGTGAGATTCTAATAGAACATTCAAAAGTCATTTTTGACTCCGTTACACAGGATGCCTGGTAGACACCTCAGTATAAAGAGCTTTTCCTCCACAGGAAAAAATAAATGTATGTTTAGATCTATTCCCAGGATTTTCCACTCAGATTTAGGTCCCTATGAGGGAATACCTCAGGATTCTTGGTGTCATATCATCTGTGATTCTAGTAATACCTCTTGCAAGACTCCACATGAGAAGGATAAAATGGTATCTGAAGTCGCTTTGGTCCCAGCACCACTACACATTAACATTTAGATTCTAGTTCTGGGATTTATGAGAAAAATAATTTGGTGGAGCCATCATATATCCCTGAAACCACATCTCCCCTTCTCTCCTCAAGCTTTAGCAATCATTCACAACAGATAGCTCAGACTTTGCTTGGGGAGCAGTGTCGAGGAGAATAAAAGTGCAAGGTATCTGAGACAAAAAAAGACAGGCTCAAGAACATAAACATGAAAGAGATGCTTGCCCCTATCAAAACACTCAAGACTCTGAATCACCTTTGGTCCACAGGACCACTTCAAATTGTTATGGACAATACCACAATGATGTGGTACATAAACAAGCAAGGGAAAGACCCAGTTCAGCGAATGACTATTCGTCAAACCCACTTAAGTGAAACGTCATGTTAGTGAACTGCTGATGTGAAGTTGTTCAGTCTTGCCGTTTATTCTTACACATGGGTTTGGAGACTAGCCATCGGCTCTGAGTCAGCCACTTTACTAGCTAAAGATCTCAGAGTAGCTCGAGACCAGACCCCTATCCCATGATGCTCTCTGTCCTACCTCAGATCTAGTTTGCCACTGCAACTGATCGCAAGGTCATCAGAGAGCACGGGCCAGTAGATTTACTTTATTGTTTTGTTGACAAATTTTCTGCTTATAACTCTTTAGATAACTAAAGTATTTTCTATTTTTATAACGTTTGGGCAAGTTAGCCTCTTGAATTCCTTATTTTAAGAGTTGTTTGTTTGTTTACAGAGTGGTTGCTCTTAGGCCTTGGCCTTTCCTTGGTTTACCCCTATCCCTTCTACAGATATATGCAGTATTAGTGTTAGATAAGAGTGTGTTAGTTTGTTAGTTCATTACATTTATACCCTTACAGTTGTACAGGGATCTGGCAACTTAGGACTATTAATATAGTTACTGTGTGCAGTGTGGTTAGTTTCAGTAACCCGTGTTCTGTGTTAGTGTTACTGTATATTGTTGGTGTACATTGCAGGTTGTACAGATCTGACAACTAGTATAGAGTGTTTGCTTATTACTGTTTTCTGTAGCTGTAACATGTCTGATCATAGGGAGAAACAGAAATCTGGCTTCAAGAACTGTCCAAAATGTGGGCAGAAGATGTCCATTACGGACGCCCATGTAAATTGTGTTTATTGTTTGGGGCCTGTACACCACCAGGAGTATTGCTCTATCTGCCATTCCTTCAGTAGTAGGGTTTTATTAGAGAGAAGAAGGAAGCTGGTAGATAGAGGCTTGTTGAAGCCAGACTTTCAAGAGACCTTGGACAAGGCTGCCCAGACCTCCAAGTCAATGAAGGGGTCGAAGTCATCAAAGGCATCCTCGGAGCCCAGGTCATTGGCCCCAAGCCTTTCCAAGAAGGTGCGGTCTCTGACCCACAGTCTTTAGAGCCATGCGCTGAGCAGGTGTTTCTGAGCTGGTCCCCAGTCTTGGAGCCGGTCTCCGAGAAGTCACCCATCCTTCAATGGGTGGCATCTTCAGTTCCTTTGACTCGTTCTTCGAGGACCCTTTCTGATGCGGATGTGGACCAGGTGGTGCAGAGGCTTCTGGAGAACCCGGCAATGGCTAAATTGCTATCGGCCTTGACCCAACAGGGTTCGAGGCCTGAGACCATCCCACCGGCTGTGACTACTCCTCCTCTGAGCTGAGCAGGGCCTTCAGAGCTGAAGGAGGAGGATCTGATGGTTGTGGAGCCTTTGGGGCTGAGGCCTGTTCCAGTGCCTTTGGCTCCAGCTACCCTGACTTCTTCAGTTCCATTGGAAGAGTCTCGGAGCCGACACTCTCTTGTCGATTCCGGGGAGGGGAGAGTCGAACAGATGTGTCAGTTCCAACCCTTCCTCTCAGGGCTTTGGCATGGATGAACTTGGCTCCGTCCTCTGGTTCAGTACCCACTGTCTCGGCACCACGGAAATTGCCATTTTCTTTGGAACCGGCGGCTTCCTCGGGTCGGAGCAGTGGTGCCTTCAATGCCATGAGGAGGGTTATGTCATCTAAGACACACATATCATCAGGTCCTTCCTCTGCCTCCCCTAAAGAGCCGCTTTCTGCCTCTACCTCACAGGTCCCTGTGAAG
Organism: Protopterus annectens; assembly: GCF_019279795.1. Classification (NCBI taxonomy): domain Eukaryota; kingdom Metazoa; phylum Chordata; order Ceratodontiformes; family Protopteridae; genus Protopterus; species Protopterus annectens. The sequence goes on from NC_056733.1 coordinate 679,333,619, forward strand.
CGCTGAGACCCGGAGCCTCAGGTAACCCGATTGGGTGACCCTTGCTCTACTGAGACCTCATCAGAAGCCCCCACTGATGAGGTTCCCAGGAAGAGATTATGCAAGAGGAGGCATTTAGATTCCCCAGAGAAGTCTTTGACATCAGACACCGACTTAGAGGAACTGGAAGGGTTCCCATGGTCCCCCTTGGAGGATATCTCCTTTGTGGATATCCTGGAAGTCCTAAAGCAGAGGGGTGACTGGCAGTCTATTAGCCCTACTGAGGATGAGTCGGTGCTCCTGAAGGCCTTTGCGTCTCAACCTTCCACCTCCTGGGTGACTCCGCCTTTCGATGAGTTGATGGAATTGGTTGCACGAAGTGTGTGGGAGTCTCCTGATACTATGGAGCCGGTCCCTCAGAGGCCCAGCAAGTTTATCAAGGGAGTCCCTATTGATGCCATGGTGGTGGCGGTGGCCACCAAGAAAGAGATGTCAGAAACCTCTTCTACTGTCCATCCTCCTAATAGGGATTCCAGGATGATGGACAGATATGGGAAATGCATCTTTAGTCCTGCGACCTTTGCTATGTGATCTCTTAACTATTTGACTCATTTTATCCATCTTCAAAGAGATCTCCTGAAAGAGCTTGGAGATACTCTGTAGGGTAATACAGATGGAGCTGTCCCTGACAAATTGACAGCACAACTTAATTCCCTTAACACCATTGTGAACTTGTCCATGCAGGTAATTTCCTATGCAGCTGATGGTTTGAGTCGGGCAGCGGGTTCAGTGATAGCTCTTCGGAGACAGTCCTGGATGCGCTTATTCTCCTTTGCGGAAGCCTTCACATCTTCCTTTGTCAACACCCCATTCTATGGCTCTTCTCTTTTTGGGCCCAAAGTCAAGGAGACTCTCACTGTGTGTGAGCAGGATGGAATGACTCTATCTACCCTAGGAGTCCGTTTTTCCACCTCTATCAGACCATACCCCAAAGGGCAGAAAGGTGGAAAAAATGTGGTTCTGAAAGTCCCAAGGAGCTTTCCAGAACATACGTAGTGAACCCCCCTCCAGGGGCAGAGGAGGGGGCAATAATGGAAGACGACACCCCGGTGGCAGAGGGGGTCCGCAAAACCAGGGTGACAGGGATCAGTTCCTTGGTAAGCCCTATCAGCGCTCCTGAAAGGAGGCCCGACTGTCCTGCTCTGGAGGCAGTCGGGGGTTGCTTGGCTGTGTATCCAGATGCCTGGCTAGGAATTACAATAGATTCTTGGGTACAAAGCATCATTACCAGAGGATACATCATTCCATTTTTAGAAAATCCACCTGTTGGCAAAAAAATCCCAGACATTCCACCCAGTTGCAGGGATCAAGCAGCCATAGAAATCCAGAGGCTGCAGGAAAAGATAGTCATCCAGCCAGTCCCAGCAGACCAGATAGGATCTGGAACTTACACCTGATTCTTTTTAGTTCCAAAGAAGACAGGGGACTGGAGGCCCATCTTAGATCTCAGCAAACTCAACACATTTTTAAAGAAGGAGAAGTTCCAGATGGTCATGCTTCAGTCTATTCTCTCATTCCTCGGAGTGGGCAATTGGATGTGCTTTGTAGATCTCAAGGATGTGTACTACCACATCAAAATGGCCAGGCCATCCAGAAATCATTTGCATTTCTGGCTGGGAGCCAGTCACTCCCCATTCCAAGCACTACTCTTTGGCCCCCAGAGTGTTTACGAAATGCATGGCAGTGGGTACAGCTCACTTGAGGCATCTAGGATTCTGAGTGTTTCTGTATCTGGACGACTGGCTCCTTACTGCCACCTCCAGGCATCAACTAATTCTGTCCAGGGATCACACTGTCAATCTCTGCTCTCAGTTAGGCATCACTATCAGTTTTGAAAAGTCTGCGTTGTCACCATCGCAGCATATCACCTTTATCGGAGCAGAGCTAGACACTACCAACACCACAGTAAGATTGTCCCTGGACAGAATAGCCACTCTCCAAAACCAGGTCGCGGACATTCTGCAGAGAAGCAAGGTACCGGCCCATCAAGCACTGAAACTCCTAGGCACCATGGCAGCTACGCTCATAGCAGTTCCTCTGGGGATGTATGCACATGAGGATTCTTCAGTGGTTACTATTCACCCAGTGGTCTTACCAACAACTTCCCATGTCATTCTTAACCATGATTATGGACTCTTGCAAGAAGGATCTTCGCTGGTGGTTGACCAGCCAACAAGTTACAGTGGGTCGACCATTTGTTCTCCCCCTGCCGTCAGCCACGGTGACCACGGACACTTCTCTGATAGGGTAGGGGGGCTTTTTCAGGGAAGAACAGCCCAAAGCACGTGGTCGGAGACAGAGTCACAGTTGCACATCAATGTCCTGGAGCTGAGAGCGGTGCTTTTGGCATTGCAGCACTTCCACGACTCTCTGCCTCTAGGGACAATTGCGACACAGATGGACAACATGTCAGTAGTGTGGTGCATCAACAAGCAAGGGGGAACCAAGTCTTATCCCCTGTGTTTAGAGGCCTTGAGAATTTGGCAGTGGGCTGTGTCCATCAGGCGCTTTCTGATAGCAACGCATATCCCTGGGAAATCCAACGTGATAGCAGACAAATTGAGCAGAGCCATTCTGCTACCACACGAGTGGTCTCTCAAAAACGAAGTTGCGGATAAGATTTTCCACAGATGGGGCCAGCCTTGCTGCGACCTGTTTGCATCCCCTATGAATGCCAAATGCAGAAGCTATTTTGCCCTGAATCCCCCAACAGGGGACAGCCCAAGAGACTCGCTCATACATGATTGGCCCCGAGGACTCCTATAAGCATTTCCACCTATACCCCTGATTCCAAAATTCTTGCAGAAAGCCAAAACCCTGGGAAGGACTGTAATTTTAATAGCCCCTCTTTGGCCTTGTCAGATTTGGTTCCCCTTCCTCCGACTCTATCAACTGGAGGAACCTTGGATTCTGGACCCAGTTCCAGATCTACTGACACATTTGTCAGGGGCCCTCCATTCCTCCCTTCGTTCCCTCAGACTGACAGCTTGGCTGCTGCGATTCCCTACCTAGCCAGGTCACACGATTTTTCTTTGGAGGTACAGCACATTCTTGTATCTTTGCATAAGGCTTCTACCAGAAAGTTGTGTGCTAGTAAATGGAAGCAATTTGCTTTTTGGGCCTCTAAAAATAACATTGATCCCTATGTTGCCCTGATTGCTTGTATCCTGGAATTCCTATCTAAGCTTTTTCATGAAGGTGCTGCAGCTGCCACTATTAGAGTTCAATTGGCTGCCATCTCGAATTTTCACCTCGGAGCTGAAGGTTCTAATTTAATGTCTCACAGATTATGTAGGGCCTTCCTTAAGGGCACCATTCATCTTAGGCCGCCTGTTAGACAACCCTTTACTCCCTGGAATCTAAATTTTGTGCTGTCACATGTTATTCTTCCCCCCTTTAAGCCTGCATCATCCTGTCAGTTGAAGTTTCTTCCTTGGAAGACTATTTTCTTGGTGGCCATTACTTCAGCACGCAGGGTATCTGAGTTTCAAGCCCTTTTTGCCAAACACCCGTATTTGGTGTTCCATCCAGACAGGGTATCACTGAGGAGTAATCCTTCATTCCTGCCAAAAGTGTGTTCTGAGACCAATCTGAACCAAACTATTGAATTTCCAACCTTTTTCAGTAATCATGCTAATCAGTTGGAATACATGTTGCATAAACTTGATGTCCACAGATGATTGAGATTCTATTTGGACAGGACAAAGGAATTTAGAAGATCTGACCAACTCTTGGTGTCTTATACTGACGCTAATAAAGGATTACCAGTTTATAAAGTTACCCTTTCCAAATAGTTAACTGACTGCATTAAACGTATCTACTCTTCAGCAAACCAAACATTAGAGCATGGTGTGAAGGCCCATTCAACTAGAGCCATCTCCACTTCTTCAGCTTATATGGCTCGTTTACCTTTGGACACTATATGTACAGCTGCCACTTGGTCTAAGCCTCATACCTTTATCACTCATTACAAAGTGGACAGGGCCTCCAGAGACAGGGCTTCCCTTGGTTCCACTGTCCTCAGGAATATACTCCCTTGAGCCACACAGGATTAGGGTGTTTGGGACGCTACCCATGTGTAAGAATAAATGGCGAGATTGAACAACTTCACATAAAGAAGTTATGTACTTACCATAATGTTCTATGCAAGTTGTTCATCTCGCCTTTATTCTTACATTCCCACCCACCTTCCCCCTCCAGGGTCTTGAAGAATGAGTAGACTTGGGGTCTGGTAGTCTTGTTCTGGGACTTCTTACTCTGGCTGGAGTATTTAGTGAGTTATACTTGTTAATGCTGAGTTCAGCAAACTACATCTGAGGTAAGACAGAGAGCATTATGGGATAGGGGCCTGGCCTCAAGCTACTCTGAGATCTTTAGCTAGTAAAGCGTCCGACTCGGAGCCGATGGCTCAGCTCTGAACCCATGTGTAAGAATAAAGGCGAGATGAGCAACTCACATGGAACGTTATGGTAAGTACATAACTTCTTTTTTTAGTGAATTATTTCACAGCAAAAGGAAGTAGTTGGCCATTATCGGGAATTTACCCCTTTCCCCACTGTAGTGCAATCTCAGAGTTGGTATATTAGTTAGGGGGTGTGGGGGGTGAAGCCCCCTTGTAGAACAGAGCGTGTGTGTCTACCTTTAAGAAGTATTTCCAGATGTAGGCACGTGCATATAAATGTGAGCATGTGAAGGCAGCAGTGCCATTTCGAGAGAACAGCCAAGTGTTAACATGTATGAGTGTAGTAGTCAGCCTGTTTATAAGTTTAAGTTTAAGTTACTAAGCCTCAGTCCTGATATGTTTGTGTGTAATAAAGCTGCTTGAACTAAACCCACTGTTCATCTGTTTTATTCTGACCTGATGAGTGACATGGTGTCAGAACCGGGACTGAGAGTGCAACTTTTCAATCCATGAGGTGCAGAGTTGCGCTGAAGGTATATTGAGCAGGTTGGGTGATAAAGTGCTCAAATGACCAAAAGAAGACCAGAAATGAGCTTCAGGTAACAAACACTTGCACAGGTGATTTATTTTGCAAAGAAAATGAAATGGAGCATTTGTAAGGCACAAAAAACAGTATTAATTAGACGAAGTGTTCAAAACCATGACATTTGATAAAACTATAAGAAACACTTATATGGGGCTCATAATTATCTTTGGTTGGCATAACAAGCATGTTTAAAGTAAAATAAGCACAAGAAAAGTATAATGAGCATAATAAGAGGTTAAATGGGCATAACAAGTACAATAAAAGGGCAAAATAAGCTTAAGGAGCAAGGCGACTGCATGTTTTTTTAGTAAAAGACCGTGTTTTGGGCATAAACTATTTCACATTGATCAAAGCCATTCAAAGCATAACTTGAGTTGTTCGAAGTATCCCCAAAGAGTTTGCTGTGTGCAGAGTACAGTTATTTTGCAAAGTACAGTCAAAGCACAGCCATTTTGAAAAAGTGTCTTGTGATGTATACATTTATTCTCAGAGTGCCACCATTTAAAAAATTTTCTTACACTATGTGGAGTTATTTTGCAAAGTACAGCCACTTTGAAAGGTTCTTGTGCTGTATACAGTTTATTTCCAAAGTCATTCATTTTGAAGTGTTTCTTACTCTGACCTTCTTCTGCTGTGTGCAGTTTGTTCGCAAAGTACAGTCATTTTAAAATATTTCTTACACTGATAAGGAGTTATTTCACAAAGTACAGTGATTTTGGAGTGTTCTTATGCTACGGAGACTTATTTGGCAAAGTGTAGTTATTTCAAAGGGTCTGTTGTGCTACTGGGCATAATTACAAGTTCTGGCATATAGTTCTGGCATATATTTAATGTTTGTATGTCCATACATAATTCCAAGCACCTCCACTACCGTGTGTTGATATGGCAGAGTCATTTTGCATACCCAGTCCACTTGTGTTTCACCATAATATTGCAGAGAATTGGAGAGTGTTTGAGCAGGAATACGATATTTTCATACAAGCAGCTTTTTCTGACAAAGATGCACGTACAAGGGCATTCATTTTGCTTAACTTAGCTTGGTTCACATGCCACTGAAAGAGAGCATTCATTTGTGTATGCACCAGCAGTATAGTTAGGAGAGGGAGAAAACTGTGATATTGTTTTACCAGCAAACTGTCATATTGTTGTACCAGCTGAATCAAGAGAGGATCCTGAGTGCTTGAAACTTAAATTTAGAGAAATGTGCAACCCCCAAACAAATGTCACATTAGAGAGGCACCTATTTTGTATAAGAGACCAAAAGACAGATAAAGCTATTGCAGCTTATATCACTTACTTGAAAAATAAGGCTAAAACGTGTAGATCTGGTGATTTGAAAGACGAGTTAATAAGGCAGGCTTGTGTGTGGTGTTAATAGTGTTGCAGTGAGAAAGATTTTGCTTCGTGACAGTGATTTAATGTTGAGCAAAGCCATAGAGATTTGTCTCCATCACACAGGATGCCTGCTAGACACCTCAGTACAAAGAGCTTTTCCTACACAGGAAAAAATAAATGGATGTTTAGATATATTCCCAGGAATTTCCAGTCAGATTTTGGTCCCTGTGAGGGAATACCTCAGGATTCTGGGTGTCATAGCATCTATGATTCTAGTAATACCTCTTGCAAGACTCCACATGAGAACTTCTTGAGAAGGATAAAATGGTATCTGAAGTTGCTTTGGTCCCAGCACCATCACACATTATCTTTTTCCATTCCAGTTCTGGGATTTGTGAGAAAAATGACTTAGTGGAGCCATCACAGAAACACACACAAGTATGCTTGCAAGTGATAAGAGCTTAGTTTCAACAGCCTCTAGAGCAAGCATAGACAGCATGCAACACATGCCAAGCAGAAGCAGGCCTAAGCACATGCACATGCCAAGCAGAAGCAGGCCTAAGCACATGGCAGCTGCAGCCCTTGCAGATTAACCTGGGACATCCCGTAACTTTCTAGCAAGTTCCAAGACTAGCTCAGCAAAATGGACATGCTCAGGGCAGTATAAGGGTGACTCAGCAAAACCTAAGTCAAGTCTTATTGTTAACTGTCCTAACTGCGGTGCTAATCATGAGTCTAAAAGAGTGACGTGCTTAACATTTTGTCAGCAAGTGTAAAAACTGGAACCACTTTCAAAAATGTAAATCAAACAAACCTCATTCAGTTATTAAGAAAAATAACTCAAAAAAGCAAGGTGATCATGTGGAAAGCTGAAACCCTACTTTCTATATAGGTGGTGTATCATTGGTCGGTTAATGCAGTAGATTTGTTGGCAAAGATCAAACTGTTTTGTACTGTCCTGATCAATGGTAAACCCATGGAGCTCAAAGTAGACACTGGTTTAAAGTGTAATGTAATGTCAGCAGAAACATTTGCTAGAGTGAGAGCTGGAGAGCAACTTAATTTGGCTAATTGTGTGAAGCTTGTTGCTTATGGAGGTTAAAAGATTCAAACTGATGGCTCAGTAGTGCTTTCATGCTATTCGGCTGGGAACAGTTACAGCTTGCAATTTGATGTAGTCAGAAGACCTGTACAGTCATTAGTAGGTCTCAGAGACAGTTTGAGAATGAAACTGCTTTCTTTTACCAAAGAAATCCATCCTGTAAGCACGTCCCATTTCCAGCTTCAGTGATGCTATTTTTTCAGAGTTTACTGATGTTTTCGATGACAAGTTAGGCAAACTTCCAGTTGTGTACTCCATGAAAGTAGACCCAGAGGTCAGTCTAGTGGTCAGACCAGTGAGAAGAGATCCAATAGCTATGCAGGACAAGGTCAAGGTCCAGTTAGACAAGATGGTGCAGCAGGGTGTGATTTGTCCAGTCACAGAACCAACTGAGTGGGTGTCTTCCATGGTAGCTGCTCATAATAAAAGTTCAGATGAAATCAGAATATGCATTGACCCAAGAGACTTGAACAAGGCATTAAAGAGACCTCATCATTCTATGCATACAGTTGAGGAGGCTACCACCCTTATGCCAAATGCCACTGTTGTTTCTGTATTAGATGCAAAGAGTTCATTTTGGCAAGTAATGCTTGATCGCAAATCTTCACTACTTACTACATTCAGCACACCATTTGGTAGATACGGATTCCTCAGGATGACTTTTGGAATAAATTCTGCCAGTGAAGTCTTTCAATGTGCAATGGAGCAATTTTTGGGGGGCTGTCCATGTGTTATAATAGTTGTTGATTTACTGGTTAGAGGTGATGGTGAAGCAGAGCATGACAGAAACCTCAAGAAAGTTCTGGACAGAGCACGTGAAGTGAATTTGAAGCTTAATCCTCTGAAGTGTAAATTCAGACTACCAGAAGTTACTTATGTAGGTTGTTTAGTTACCAGTACAGGCTTATGAACAGATCCTTCCAAACAGACAGCCATTCTTGAGATGCCAGCTCCAGACAATGTCCAATCCCTACAGCATTTCTTTGGTATGGTTAACTATTTGGGCAAATTTATCTCTGAGTTATAATGAGTTATTAGTGCCTTTAAGAGAGCTGACATGCAAAAATGTTACCTGGTCATGGTTAGAACAACACCAGAGAGCATATGATAACCTCAAACAGCAAATTGCCAATCAGCCTACATTGAGATACTATGATGTTCACAAACCAGTAGTTCTTTCCTGTAATTTTCAAAGTTCGGTCTTTGTGCAGTTATTCTTCAAGAGGGCAGACCTGTTGCCTGTGCATCTTGAACTCTTACCCAAACTGACATTCAATATGTTCAAATTGAGAAGGAACTTTTGACAATTGTGTTCACATGTTCAGAGTTCCATTATTATATTTATGGCCGAGCTATCCAAGTCAAAACTGATCATCAGTGTCTAGTCATTATTTTAATGAAGCCTATGCATACCGCTCTAGCAAGGCTACAAAGAATGATGCTCAGATTACAAAAATATAATTTCAAAATGGTCTACAGTAAAGACAAACTTCTTTATCTGGCTGATACCTTATCCAGATCACCCAGAAATACCACAGAACAGCTTGATGCAGAGAATTTTGACTTTGATGTCATGGAAATGCGTAATTTGTCTATCACAAGAGTTGAAGAGATCATACCAAGACTGATCCAGTTTTGCAGAAGCTCAACCACTTATTCAATGTTGGATGGCCGTCAAAGCAATCTTGTGTACCTCCAGAAGTACAACCTTATTTTCCATACAGAGATTTATTTATTTATTTATTTATGTATTTATTTATTTATATTTGTTGACCGGGAGTGTCCAACTAGACGCAGGTCCATTTTCAGCGGAGGCCAGGGGAGAAAAGCTCCACAGTTAAAATAAACAGACAGTAGTTACATTGGATTACATAGTGATTAACAATTTAACATAGTAATTACTTACAACATATTTACAGATGAAGAACATAGTACATCAGTAGACAACTAGAATCTTTATCTGTGAAGTACATAACAGACATTAACAAATGTTACAATAAGAAGTTCCTGCTGTATAATAAGTACTAGGCTTATGAGCATCTGAGCTTGCTATAATCAAGGTAGTTAGTGGAGTGGAAAGAAAGGTAGTGGTTGGATGGGGTGGGTGATATTAGAGTGGGAGTTGCAAGGGCATAGCCAGCATATTTTTAGGTGCGCTTTTAGTAAAGATTTGAAGTGGGTGAATGATGGTATGGAGGTAATTGTGGGTGAGAGGGAGTTCCATGATTTGGCTATGGTGCAAGAGAATAGTGCTTCACCAGCAGAGTTATTGGCTTTAGTGATCTGCAAGTGATTTTTGTTGCTGGATCTTAGTGGTCTGGTGGTGCGATAGGGTTGGAGTAGATTCTGGAGGGATGGGACATTTAGTGGATGGTTTACTAGTTTGTGGGCGAGTGAGAGTTGATACCATTGAAGGAGGTGAGGGAGTTCAAGCCAGCCCAGTTCAGCAAGTGAGAGAGTGGTGACTATGGTAGGATGCCCCTGTGGCGAATTTGGCGATTTTGTTGTAGCAGGTCTCTAGCTTGTTTAGATTGCATTGCCTTAGGTTAGCATATATTGGGGAGGCATAAAGTAGGGTCGAGATAAGGTGGGAATTTGCTATTGAACTCTTTGCTGCTTTGGTGAGAAGTTGCTTATTTCTTTATAACGCTCCTAGTTTTTTGTGGACTTTTTTTATGGTCATGGATATGTGAATGTCAAATTTCAGTTTATTGTCTATTTCCACTCCTAGCAATTTGGTGTGTTCAGTTGGGTATATAGTGGTGCTGTCTTTTGCTGTGATGTTAAAGTGAGAGTTATTTTGAGTATGTTTGGTGAGTTGGAAGATGAGTAGTTTAGTTTTGTTTGGGTTGAGTATTAATTGGGCATCGGATAACCATGTTTCAACAGCGGAAAAGGCTTCCTGTGTGACTTTTTGCAGTTTGGGTAGGAACTGGGCTGAGCAGATGATGGTTGAGTCATCTGCGTACTGTATGAGTGTGCCATGTTTGGTGGCAGAGGCTAGATTATTGGTGAAAGCAGAGAAGAGTAGGGGTCCAAAGATGGATCCTTGGGGAACCCCTATGGAGACAGTTAGTTGGGGAGATATGTCATTCTGCCATACAACGGATTGTTGGCAGTCAGACAGGTAACTCTGAAACCAGTTGGTGACTGATTGAGAGAAGGATAGGTTACTGAGGACAGAGATGAGTTGTTTGTGTGAGACCATGTCAAATGCTTTAGAAAGGTCTAGGAAAGTAGCAGAGGAGAGATAGCCATTGTTTTTATGCTGAAGGATAGTGTTAGTAAAGGAGAGTAAGGCAGTGGTGGTGCTATGGTTTGGTCGGAAACCATGCTGAGTATTGGAAAGGAGGTTGTTAGTAAGAAGGTAGTCTGAGACCTGAGAGTGTATGCATCTCTCTAGTATTTTGGAGAGTGGAGAGAGAATAGCTATGGGGCAGTAATTGGTTAGTTCTGTGGAGGGTCCGCCTTTGTGGAGGGGCATTATATGTGATACTTTCCACAGTGTGGGAACGTAACTTTCTGACAGAGATTGGTTAATCAAGATGGATACTGGGTAGGCCAGAGCATCAGCTGCAATTTGTAGGTATTCACTTGGGAGGTTGTCTGCTGCTAATTTGGTGGGCTTAAGTTTAGTTAAGAGTTTTTTTATGCTGGAGGTAGGTACAGGAGAAAAAGAGAAGGCAGTGTGGAGATTACTAGTTGGAGGGGAGGGGGTTGTGTTGTTTAGCTAGTGATAGTATGGTTTGTGTGAAGTGTGTGTTGCATGAGGTAGCAATATTTTCTGAGGAGTGAGGGATGTTAGGAGGAGGGGTACTGATTTTCCCTGGGTGGAGGATGGAGTTTATGGAGGACCAGAATTGTCTGGGGCTGTGTTGGGAGGAGTCTAGGGCAGACTGGTAGTATTGGAATTGTCCTGTTTTTATTAGCTTTTTGACTCTGTTGCATAGTTCTAGGAATTTCTGTCTAGTTGAGGGGGTTTTGGTTTTGCGCCAGTGCTCCCAGACTTTATCCCTGTTTTTCATTTCTGACTTAGTGGTTTTCTGTAGCCATGGGGAGGGTTGTGCTTTAGTTCTGGAAAGGTTCTGGAGATGAGATGCTGATGGAAGATGGTATAATTTTCAAAGGTCCAAAAGTTATTGTTCCTACTTCTTTATAACATGAATACATTCAGATTTTGCATCATGGCCATCCAGGTTCCGAACCTACCAAAAGAAGGGTGATAGGTCTAGTATTTTGGCCTTTTCTGTCAAAGGATATTGATAAAGTGTTTTCATCTTGTTCAATATGCAATAGTACTAAACCGCATTTGCAAAAAGAGCCACTTCAGCTAAGCCAGATTCCTGAACCCACTTGGTCAACAGTAGCCACTGACATATTTGAGTGGAACAATCAGCATTACTTAGTGTTGGTAGACTCTTATTCAAACTGGGTTGAAATTGATTTGCTACCTAACCGATATCCAGTGCTATTACTAAGATGAAATGTAATTTCTCAGTCCATGGTAATCCACATTAATTTATTTCTGACAACGGTACTCAGTTTACCAGTCAGTTATTTCAGATATTTGCAAAAGAGTGGGACTTTATCCATGTTACTAGTAGTCTGGAATACCCACAATCAAACAGCCTTGCTGAACATGCACTACAGAGTGCAAAGCAATTACTAGAGAGGTCAAAGTGTGACAATACTGATATCTTCTTGAATTTAGTTAATCTCAGAAATATACCCCGTGACAACCTACTGCTCAGAGACTTCTCTCCAGGCAAACCAGAAAAACATGTCTATCAGTTTTAGTTTGTTGGTGCCTAATGCTATAAACATGAGAGCAATCAAAGCCCAACTCTTTAAGAAGTGTTCCTTCAGAAGTCCAGCTATGATAAAATAAGCAGATTTCTTCATCTGTTAAAAGAAGGAGAGACAGTGAGGATGAAAACGGTGAAAGGCTTTGATCAAATTGGTCAAGTAAGAGGCATATGTGCTGAGCCGAGATCCTACTTAGTGGAATCTGAGGGTATAGAATACAGGAGAAACCACAGGCATCTTCTTCCAATGTCTGAAATGATATTGCAGCATCATACCTGTGATACAGACTCTAGATCTCAGAGCAACCCTGACAATGATCATACTGAAGAACATGTCTCAGTATCCATTCCCGATGTTCTTCGTGTTTCATTGTTGCAGTCATTGCTTGTGGGTTATCCCTGCTGGGTAGTCCTCGGCCGGCCTGAATACCAAGAGTAAAGGATTTCCCTCCTACATCAGCTGTTCTGAGACTGTGGCTGATGTCAGGTCATCAGGGCTATAAAGGGTGACAGCCGATGCCATTACATCAGTCTTTCTTGCCATGGAGCTTGAAGCAGCAGTTTTGCGAGTGCGTCGGTCGGCCATTGCAAAAGTGAGGTAAACCGTCTAAAGCTAAGTACTCCATTGGGAAACAGTTTCTTGCTTTTAACAGAGAAAGTCAGTAATTGTCTGAAAACACAAAAAAATAACGGAAAATGCAGCACTGACTGTGAAAATGAAATCCTTTAATGATTCTGGTACCTCGGCCTTCACCTTCTCATGGAATCCATGAGAAGGCGAAGGCCGAGGTACCAGAATCATTAAAGGATTTCATTTTCACAGTCCATGCTGCATTTTCCATTATTTTTTGGTGTTTTCAGATTTAAGTATCATTCCGTAGCTTTTAAGCTTGGATTGAACTGTGTGGTTTGCATTGGAAAGTCAATAATTGTCTCAGTTGTGGAAAGCAGATCCCACACCAAGACTTCCATTCTCTCTGCCTCACTTGTTTAGGCCCAGACCACGATGTCCCCGGGTGTTGGTTCTGTGCCCTGTTTAATGCTAGAACCATAAGAAGAAGAGCTGAAATTGTAGCTAGGCATTTTAGTGAGTCTTTTTCTCAATGTGATATGGTGTCGGCCTCTCAACCGGCTACTGACTTTCCTAGAAAAAAGAAAGACAAGGATAAAGATAGGCCTCTAAAAGTTAGGCCCTCTGATAACTCAGGTCAAAAGTCTAGTTTTTCAACTCAGTGCTACAGCTGAACTCAATGAGGCACGTTTGCAGCCCCTGACGCCAGCCGAGGAACCATCTCAGACCTCTACCGAGACCCATTCAGAGTCTATTACGCCGGCGGATCTACCTCCCCCTGCCGGTATGTCATCTCATTCTCACGTGGTCGGGTCCGGAGCTGCTTTGCAGGCAACGGTTCCACTGAGACTCCTCTGATTACCAAAGCCAGGCTCAGACTGACGACAATGCCGCCGGTTAAACTCACTTTGTATAAGGCTACTAACCCATCTAGGCCCAAGCCTAAGACTACCCCCAAAAAGGTCCTTCCCAAAGGACCCAGCCACCAACCTGCACCTAGCCAGTCCGCCCCTCAGTCACAGCAACTGCTCAGAATGGCAGAAGACTTGATGACTCTTATTAGGGGAAGCCAGCCCCACCCTCTCACCCCAGCCAAAAGAAAAAGGGACACCTTCCCTGAGGTCCTCACTGACCAGGAATCACAAGAATCTGTCCTTGAGGAGTCAGACATGGAAGACCAGCCCTTTGCAGCATTTGAGGACTCTGATGCTGATGACCCCATTCCATCTGCCTCCCCCCCCGAGGACCTTTCTTTTGGGGAAACCTTAAATTCCCCAGGGAACACTTTCAGTGGGAGGCCCAGGTTTACCCTCAGTCTAAGAAGAGACTGAGAGAGTTCCTTGACCTGCCCCAGCATAAACCTCTGGCCATTCTGCCTATCCTGGATGTAGTGGAGGATGTTTTTCTAGACTCTGCCCTTTCACCAGATTCTCTCCCTCCAGTACCCAGGAAACCAGACAGATATTACAGGGTGCAAGACACCCACAAATATCTTTTCAAAAACCCTACTGCAGACCCTGAAGTCATTACTCAAGGCTCTAAGGGAGCTAGGGTAATCTCATCTAAAAATTCCATCCCAGCTGATGAAGGAAGCAGAGCCTTAGACAGAAAGGGAAAAAAGTATGCACTTCAGCTACTTTAGCTGAAAGAGCCTTAACTTGTCAATTTCATATGCTGAAATTCCAGCAGAATGTCCTCAAACTGATTAAACAGAAGTTATCTTCCATTCCTGACAATAGTACTACCAGAGAATTAACAGGCCTCATACAGTCTAGCTCTCAGATAGCCAAACACTCATTGCATTGTGGTTTTGATGCCTTAGAAGCTTCTACCAGGGCTGCAGTCACAGGCTCAGTAATCAGAAGGCATGCCTGGTTAAGGGAGCAGCCTTTGCCTGACCAGGTAAAATCCAAACTGCTAGATACCCCCTTAGATAAAAACCAGTTGTTTGGACCTAAATCAGAAGAGGTCTTTAAGAAAATGGAGGACAAAGACAAGTCCATACAAACTGTCAAGGACTTCTTACAGGTGCAACCTCCCAGGTTCAGACGAACCTTCCCCACTAAACACTGGTCCTTTCTCTCTCAGACTAAACCAGTCCAGAGAAAAGGACGCAGAGACAGAACCCCTAGGCATCAGTCCAATAGCCAACAAAGACCCAGGCAGTGGTCCACTGCTGCTGCTAGGCAAGGGAGTTCTAAATCAACGCCCTTCTCCAAGGACTCTCAATGACTCTCTCCCCTCCCCTCTGCCCCTCATATTACCAAATAGGCTAGGAGGAAGACTTACCCTCTTCCTAGCAAACTGACAGGCCATCACCTCAATTATATGGGTCCTGGAAATTATTACCAGCGGGTACAGATTCTATTTCAAAGAAAAGCCAAAAAGGTCAGGCTGCCCAGACATTCCTGCAAATTAGAGGGCAGAAGCTATTCATCAGGTCAAAAAGCTTTATGCCCAGGGTGCTGTAGAACCTGTACCAAAGGAAAAGACCAGAAAAGGATTTTATTCAAGACTGTTCCTGGTTCCCAGAAAAGAGGGCACCTGGCACCCTATCCTAGACCGCTCCACCCTGAATCTGTCCCTCCTGGTTCCAAAATTCAAAATGCTGACTCTAGGGAGGAAGGATGCCTACCCACATATCCCTATCAGACAGTCCTGCAGGAGTTACTTAAGGTTCAGAGCAAGGTCCCAACACGTTCAGTTCTCTGCTCTGCCCTCTGGCTTATCCACTGCTCCCAGAATATTTACCAAGTGCCTGGCTCCAGTCATTGCATTTTGCAGACCAAAGGGCATACACATTTATCCCTATCTTAACGATTGTGTCATACAGGCAGAAACCAAGGAAATACTCCTGCAGGACCTCTCCTTTGTGCAGACCCTACTAACCTCACTGGGATTCACCATCAACCTGGAGAAGTCCCATCTACATTCCACATGAAGGACAACCTTCCTGGGCACCATTTTAGACACCTCAGCAAAAATGACCTTCCTCCCCCACAGAAGAAGGCCTTTCTACAGTCTTACTTTAACCAGCTGGCACACAAAACCCACCTCACTGCCAGAAAAATCCTGCAAGCCCTGGGATGCATGGCCTCCTGTATCCTGCTGGTATCCCTTGCCAGGCTGCACATGAGGAAATTGCAATGGTACATAAGAACCCTCTGGTGCCAACAATCACAGTCACTGGAACACCAACTCCCCCTTATTCCTTGTCTAGGGAAAAAGTTCCTATGGTGGGCTGAAACTTGCACTCTGAACAAAGGCCTTCCCTTTGTCCTTCAGCCACATGCCCAAACCATAACCACAGGTTCGTAGGTTCATAGGTAGGTACTAGGCTATCGGCCCAAGGGCCTATGTAAGCCTAGCCAACAAGGTTCCCTGGCTTACACCACCCAAGAAAGTTATTTTCCTGTGCCACTGTCGAGCAGAGACACAGAAGTGATCCCCGGTGTGTATTTCCTATTTCCCATCCACTCATCAAGAGTTTTCTTGAAGAGTGCTAATGAAGAACTTTGCTTGACATAGACGAGTAGCCTGTTCCAGAGTATGAGAAGTCTCTGGGACAGGAATCTATCCCTCCAGCATGTCCTGTTTATTGTGGTAACAAGGTTTAGGTCCCTAGAACGTGTAGCTCGGAACGATTGGGATTTCTTTAGGTGTAGCATGTCCAACAGCTCTAGGTTTGACATAGCTTTATATGTTAGGCAGAGATCACCTCGGAGTAGGCGATATGCTACGGAGTATTGACATAGCTTTATATGTTAGGCAGAGATCACCTCGGAGTAGGTGATATGCTATGGAGTAAAGCTGGAGTTTTTTTAGGCAGTCAGTGTAGGGCATTTGTTTGAGGTCAGTAATCCTCTTTGTGAGGTACTTCTGTGGCCTTTCCAGCTGCTGCAGATGTCTTGTGAGGTACATTCCAAAAGGGGCATTGTACTCTATAATGGGTCTAATGAGTGATGAGTAGAAGGGAACAATGACCTCTTTTTTCCTGGATGAGAACCCTTTTATGATGAGGTGTGCCATGTAGAAGGACTTCCTGACTACTGTGGCGATGTGACTATCAAAAGAGAGACTACTGTCCACCTGGGTCCCAAGGTCTCTTATCACACATTCAGTGTTAAGTAGATTGCTGCCTATGTGGTAGTTCATGGGTACAGAGTTCTTACCAAAGGGGATGATACTGCACTTTTTGGCATTGAGCTTGAGGCCATGGCTCTGACACCAGGCATCTGTCTCAGTGAGGCCCTTCTGTAGAATGTCCACATCATTTGGGGACTTGACTATGGCTCCTAGTTTGCAGTCATCTGCGAACTTCATTAGCCAGAGGCCTTCTGTGTTAGCTTGTACTTCAGAGAAGTAGATACCAAACAGGAGAGGTCCCAGGATGGAACCCTGTGGTACTCCACTTGTCACTGCTTTGAGGTCAGATTTGGAGTCTGCAATTTTTACAATGTGGGTTCTGTCAGTGAGCCAGTTGGCAACCCATCTTGTGATGTAGGGATTTATACCAAGTTTAGTGAGTTTAGCTATAATTCCAGAATGGGGAATGGTGTTGAAAGCCTTGGAGAGGTCAAGATAGGCTGTGTGAACCACCTTACCCTCATCTACGGCTTTGGCGACTGCCTCAAAGAAGTCAATCAGGTTCAGGAGGCATGAGCTCCCTTTCACGAACCCAAACTGGGTGGGATCCAGAGTTTGGAGGTTACTAGTGTCTTTGTTTACGAGTTCCATGATGATACGTTCCATGGCCTTGCAGACCAGGCTCATCACGCTAATAGGTCGATAGTTCCCGGGATCAGTGGTGGCTCCCCCTTTGTGGAGTGGGATAACTTTTGCTGTGCACCGTTCAGTGAGCACAAAGCCTGATGCG
Organism: Protopterus annectens; assembly: GCF_019279795.1. NCBI lineage: Eukaryota > Metazoa > Chordata > Ceratodontiformes > Protopteridae > Protopterus > Protopterus annectens. Next base: position 679,351,335 of record NC_056733.1, read on the forward strand.
AGGCTATTATTGAACAAGGTGCTTAAGTGGTGAGCCAGTCCGTTCTGAAGTTCGTGTAAAATGTAGCCTGGGATGTTGCCCGGTCCCATGGATGCTGTGTTTTTGACTTTAGAGAGTGAAGCTTTTACCTGCGTAGTTGTTACAGGGAGTCTGCATTCTTCCTGTATAGATATGGGCCGTTTAGGGGGTGGTGGGGGGGTAAAGTTAGCACTGAACCTATCTGCCAGGATGTTGGCAATATCAGTTGGTTCTGTAATTTTCGTGCCATTGTGCTGTAACTCAGAGCAGATCTGGATGTTGCCATCAGGATTCTTGACATAGCTATAGAGTGCTTTGTGGCTGTTCTTAGAATTAGTGGTGATTTTATTTTCGTAGCTAGCTTTGGAGGATCTTATAAGGGATCTCAGCTTCTTACTGAGGCTGACCAGGGAGCTCCTCCACTCATGGGATTTTACTCTCTTTTGCAACAGTTTCTTCCTTCTGTTGTACAGTTTGTTTATGGCAGGGGACCACCAGATTGGCTTCCTTTTTTTGGAGGATAGTGTCTTGGTTCTGTTTGGGATAGCACAATCCATGCACTCGTGTAAGTGCTTATAGAGTGCATTTGTGTAGGATTCAGCAGTTGTAACTGTATTGTCCATCTGCATGGGTGTCATGAAGTTCACCACTTCTGTCTTAAGAAGAATGAAGTTGGTTTTGGAGAAACTTTTTACAGTGTTTCCTTAATGGGGGTAGGGGCGGGATGTGGATATCAAGGATGATTATCTTATGGTCGGATCGGACCAATGAGGAGTTGACTTCAGGTGTGGAACACCGGTCACTCATGTTGGTAATGACTAGGTCTAGGATATTGTTGCCCCTGGTGGGGGTGTGGAAGAGTTGATCCAGGACATTGGAGTTTATGAATTCCAGAAAATGTTGAGCTAAGGAGTTGGTACATGAGTAGTTTTCCCAGTTAATGGTGGGGTAGTTGAAGTCACCCATTATTAGGGTGTTTGGTTGACCCCTAATATTTTCCAGTACATCAAGAAAAGAGGAGTGGGAATCCTGGGGTATGGTGAGGGATCTGTAGCAAGCTACAGTTTGGATTGCAGTTTTGCCCAGAGTTAGTTGCACTTGGATAACCTCGGATGCATTATGCTGAGCAACTAGCCTGGAGGTGTGGATACCCTTAATGAATATGGACACACCTCCGCCTTTGTTGTTTCGGTCCAGGTTACATGGCCAAAAAGTGTGGTATGACTTATAGCCTGGTAGTGCAGGGGTGCTCTCTGGAGCCTTGAACCAGGTCTCAGTCACTGCAGAGATATCAGTGTTCTCCATTTTAAGGAGTGCCTCGAGTGAGTGCATTTTGAGATTTAGACTTCTAGCATTGAGTAGCATTACCCTCAGTTTTTGCTTGTCTGTTCCTGTTATGGTGGTGAATTTGTTATTTGAACCTTGCCTAAAAAAGGCATTATAGGGGCAGCAAGAGCCTTAGCCAGTATCCAGAATCCCAGGGGTAACAGGTGCAGGCCATCTGTGGCAAAGCATCGTGGTCTGTCGACCATGTCATCCCAAGCAGACAGATACTGGATCCCCTTAGAATGACACCAGAAGCTTAGACAATTGTTGAAGTCAATCATTTTGTCCTTGTACTGCGGTATCATTCTGGGCGATGGCAGAATGCTACTCAGGGCTAGGGTCATACCTGCCTGGCCTACAAGATCAGAGAGCTCTTCCATGTCTCTTTTCATGTAGTCCAGGGCGGTACGTCTCAGGTCATTCATACCAACATGGACAATGACAGAGTCATATTTGTACTTGTTGTGGAGTGACCTGAGTGCATGGGTTATGTGGCGGATCCTGGCACCCGACAGGCAGCTGACAGTAACCTTCTCCTTGTTTAGCCTGTTGAGTGGGACATCAGTGTGCCTGACTATAGAGTCACCTATGATTAGTGTGCTGGGTACATTGTTTTGCCTTATTGGCTGTGGTTGAGTGGCACACTGAGTCTGTGGGTTATGTGTCATTTAGGTTGTGTTGGGGGATGGAGGTTGCTTGCGTTTCTGCTTTGGAGGTCTCTATTGCTTAGACAGATTATTATTGAGAGCTTACGCGAATGTTTTTGTGTTACAATGTGTGGATTTTGGTGGTGTAGATTTAGTGAGACTATGTGATGAGTGTGGTGTGGTGAAAATGTTTACCTTCTCCTCATAACTGTCAAGTTCAGTCTTGGTTGGAGAGAGCTTTACCTCCAGTTTGGCTAGATAAGTGCATCTCTCACAGGTTGCAGTGTTGGGTGGTAGGAGGAGAGGGTTGTCTGTGTACATGAGGCAATTTCTACATTGCTTCAAGATTCCCAGATTCATCAGATAGACAGGAGAGAACACTGGCAGCTGACCCTTGGGCATGCCTGAATAAAAAACTATTTTCCTCTAGATAAGTGAGGAAAGTGAATACAAGAGCTGTTTTTCTCTAAGCAAGTGAGAAAAACTAAGTACAAAAACTGTTTTCCTCTAGGTAATGAGGAAGGTTGATTGCTATAGTAATTAGTAGCTTATTTGGTGCTTACAAGTTCTGAACAAGTGCTGAGCACGAATAAGCAAATTTAAGTGCTAAAACTAAGACTCTATCTGCACCAGACGAGTTACAGGACAGAAACAAGTGCAAATGCAGGCTTTCAAATCAGAAAGTTGAGAGAGATGGAAGAGATTGCCCAAGCGGCCAGTAACTACAATTTTGGGCTAGAACCACTCCTTATGTGGTAGACAGGTTACCTAGTGCTTACTGCTCCCACTGATAAGCTAGAAGGCTTCCCTTCAACACAGAAAGGCTTGGGGGGCTCAGAAGCTTACATACAGTCCTGGATACAGCAAATCTGTATCTGGAACACTAGTTACAGGAAAGGTAGGAAACAGGCTTACAGTTTTTTTTTTTTTTTTACAGAAAATTAGCAAAAACAGTAGTAAAAACAATTCACATGTAGTGCAAGCTAGCACACTTGAGTATGTAGCAATATTAGACCAAACACAATTTAAAATGCAATTAAATTAAAAAGGACTAGAAGCAAGTGCAGAAAGAGTTTATTAGGTAGAATGTGGTAAAGAGATGGGACTGGGGGAGTGTCCCAGATCAAATCTACAGTGAGGTGGGCAACTGCAAAAGCCACCAAATTTAAACTACAAGAAAAAATAGGGAGGATGGGTGGGTGGGACAAAACAGTTTCAACAGAGATCTAAGCAACAACTAACAGTACAAACTCTAAAACCAAAAAAATATACTCAGCACTATATATTTACAGATAGATTCAAAAGCAGTCTCTCAGAACAGGGAGACAACAGTTTTAACAGAGATCTAAGCAACAATTAACAAACTCTAAAACCAAAAAATATATACTCAGCTCTGTATATTTGCAGATAGATTGGAAAGTGGTCTCTCAGAACACAGGTTCTAGCAATTAAATGCAGGCTGTTACTAACAGGTCTAATTTTATGCAAGTGATCCTTGAGTTAGATAACACACAAGCTGTAAAAAACAGTTATACCAACTGAAGACATGGCAGAAAATGGGTGTGGGGGGTGGGGAAAACAATTTCAACAGAGATCTAAGCAACGACTAACAGTACAAACTCTAAAACCAAAAAAATATACTCAGCTCTGCAGACATTGCCTGGGAAGCTCCCAAAAGAGCACTGTGGCCTTTTGGGAACAGGAGGTTCAGGGTCTCCATATCAACCTGAAAGAAATGCTAGCAGTACACAGAGCAATCCTAACCTTCCAAGAGCATCTGTCACCAGGAGTCCTTTTAATCAAGACAGACAACAGTAATGTCATGTGGTACATCAATAAGCAAGGGGGCACCCATTCTTAGCCCCTATGTCACTTATCTATGAAAATCTGGCAGTCAGGCTCAAACCTGGGACTGCATCTGATAGCACAATACCTTCCAGTGAAACAAAATATCCTGGCAGACCAATTAAGCAAACAACTACTATATCCCACGAGTGGGAGTTGCACAGGGAGATCTTCCTAAAGATCAGTCATATCTGGGGAAGCCAGACATAGACCTTTTTGCAAGCTGACAGAACTGCCAGCTGACCAAATTCTGCTCAAGAGAGTTTCACTCAGAAGCCTGGAGTGTGGACACCCTCTCCTTCCACTGGGGCAACCTGTTTGTGTACGCTTTCCCCCCCACTACCTCTGATATCCAGTGTGCTGCTCAAGATCAGAGAGGAAGGGCCAAGGGCTATCCTGATTGCCCCAGACTGGCCAAGGCAGCACTGGTACCCCCATGCTCCTCAGTCTGAGCATGCACTCTCCCATCCCCTTATCCCCCATCACAGACCTTCTCACACAACAGAGAGGGAAGCTACTGCACCCAGGCCTGGCCACACTCAAGTTAACTGCATGGTTGATTTCACAAAGGCAGATAACACTTCAGCCCTCAGCAGACAAGTGTTGGACATTATTAAGGAGGCCCGTAGACCTAGCACCAGAAAATCTTATTCTGCAAAATGGAGAAGGTTCACCTGCTGATGCACCATCAGAGGCGCACACAGCACCAATGCCTCTTTACCACTGGTTCTGGACTACCTGGCAGAGCTTCTAGAAAAGGGGTTGTCTTACTCCTCTATCAAGACTCATGCCTCAGCTATCTCAGCCTGTGTCCAGGTGGAGCAGCCCTTGTTCTCTCAACATCTCTTAAAACAGTTTCTCAGAGGTGTGGCTCACATCAGACCACCTAGAAAGCTACCTGCACCAGCTTGGTATCTGAACTTTGTTTTGGAAAAGTTGACTTTATCCCCTTTTGAACCAGCATCCTCAGCAGATCTCAAGTACATCTCTGTGGAAAACTGCTTTCTTGCTAACTATCACTTCTGCCAGGAGGGTATCTGAGCCCCAGGTCCTCATGGCCACTGAGCCTTTCATCATTTTCCACGCAGACAGGGTCTCTCTGAGAACCAACCCCTCCATATGCCTAAGGTGGTCTCTGGTGTAACCCTCAACAAGACCATTCACCTGTCTACTTTTTTTCGAAAACATACCAGTAAAGGAGAAAGAATTTTGCATACCCTGGACGTACACAGACAATTGAGATTTTACCTTGACAGGACCAAATCAGTCAGCAAAACTGACCAGCTGCTGGTTTCGTTCATCCCTGGGGCAGAGGGGAAATCCATTACAAAGCAGACCATCTCCAAATGGGTCTCTCATTGCATGCATTTCTGCTATGCCTTCCATGGAAAGAGTCCTCCTAAATCCATCAGATCTCATTCCACTAGAGCAGCCTCTACTCCCACGGCCTTCCTGAGAGGGGTTCCTACCAAGGATATTCCTGAGGCTGCTACATGGACATCTGTCCACACTTTCGCTAAGCACTACCAGCTGCCTACATTCTCCAAAACCAGCATGCTAGCATCCCCATAACCTATATAGCATGCCTCCACCCACTTCCTCAGCTTTGAGAATCTTCCCACAAATGACGACTGCAACAGTAAAACAAGAAGAACATAGTACAGTTGTGTATACTTACCATACATGTAGATGTTCGAGTGTATTCACTGTTGCAGTCCTGTTTCCCTCCCACCTTCCCCGGTATTTCTATATCCTCTTGGGGGCTCCTGACTATTGGGGGGGGGGCAAGAAAAACTGATGTAATGTCACCCTTTATAGCCCTGATGACCTGTCGTCAGCCACAGTCTCAGAACAGCCGATGCAGGAGGGAAATCCTTTATTCTGGTATTCAGGCCGGCCGAGGGCTACCCAGCAGGGATAACCCACAAGTGATGAATGCAACAGTGAATACACTTGAACATCTACATTTATGGTAAGTGTACACAACTGTACTTTCCGGATGATGTCCCAGATGTCCTCAGAGTTGAACATTCCTTGAAGACTGTCCCCGTTGCTAGATCCAGTTCTGATTTTTATGTTACACGATCAGGTTGTATTTCTAGACCTAATGTAAAATACGCCGTGACCTGGACATGATTTTTTTATATATGTCTAATTTTGTATGATTGCATGTCAGAGAATTAGTTCTGTATAATTGCATGTCAAAAGATCATTTTTGTGTAATTGCATGTCATTGAATATTTGATATATGATCTATTTTTCAAAGAGGGAGGCTGTAGAACAGCGTGAGTGTGTGTGTGTGTGTGTGTGTGTGTGTGTAACTTTAAGAAGCATTTACAGATGTAGGCACATGCACATGCAGTGTCATTTTGAGAGAACAGGCAGAGTGCTAACATGTATGAGTGCAGTAGTCAGTCTGTTTATAAGTTTATCTTACTAAGCCTCAGTCCTGGTGTGTTTGTGTGCAATAAAGCTGCTTGAACTTAACTCACAACTGTTTGTCTGTTTTATCCTGACTGGACAAGCAACACCTCAGTTTGCTGAGTTTTAAATGTGTAGCATTTGTTACTGTCAGTAGCTGGCCCACTATTATTTTCCCCTGTGAAAAAATTTTCTGAAATGATCATTCGCTAAAATGATGTAAGTGGGTTCGATGAATAGTCATTTGTTGAGTAGACTATTCGACAAACTGATATAGACCCAACCATATCTTACCCCCTATTCAGACTAGCCATATTATAATGGGATATAGCTTTACAACACAATCTTACTGTACAGGCATCATACATTTCATTATAGCAAAATTGTTTGGCAGACAAGCTGACCAGGACAAAGGCAAACCCTAACAAATGGAAATTAGATTGGGGGGGGGTCTTCCACGATTTGATCCATCTGTGGGGAGTTCCTTAAGTAGAACTTTTTGCATCCTTTCTGAACATTCAGCTGGCAAAATTCTGCTCCAGGACTCCATGCAAGAAGGCCCTCTGAAAGATAGGTGCCTTTTCTTTTCCTTGGACAGAATGCACATGTAACCTCTTCCACCCTTTCCACTCATATCCAGTGCACTTCAGAAGATTCAGAACAAATCCCCCAAGATCATTGTGACGACTCTCTTCTGGCCTAGACAACAGTGGTTCTCCCTTATTTTGGAATTGGCCAGGGACAATTACCACAAGCCTCCTCACAGACTGAATCTACTCACACAAAAACAGAGGTGTTTGATACATCCCGACCCCAGGCAACTTCCACTGATTACTTGGATGATAGGGTCCTAATACCTTTTGGGCACGTGTTTACTGAGGATGTGCAGCAGGTATTAATGGAAGCCAAGAAAGCCTCTCACTAGAAAATCATATATAAGGAAATAGAAATGGTTTTCTAGTTGGTGCCAACAACATAACCAGCACCTATTCAGGGTTAGGGTTTCTCTGGTTTTGCAATATTTCTGTGAGTTACTTTCCTGTGGTCTGTATTACTCCTGTATAAAGGTTAATTTAATTTGTTAGCTACTTCACCATATCTGCACATGGATCATCCTCTTTCAGTGCATTCTCATGTCAAAATATTTGTGAAAAGGGTATTACATAACAGAACTCCAAGAAAACCAGTGGCTCCTCCTTGGGATCTTAATTTTGTGTTAGGGAAGCTAACACTAATTGGTCTGACCTCTGCTAAAAGAGTGTCTGAGTTGAAAGCTCTTACAGTGGGCCAACCCTATCTTATTTTCCATAGAGTCAGGTTTTCTTTAAGAATTAATCTTTCTTTTACGCTAAAAGTAGTATCCAAGTTTACTTTAAGCCAAACTATCCATCTCCCTGTGTTATTCCCTGACCCCAAAACTGAGAGGGAGAGGGTACTTCATACTTTGCATGTCCAAAGAAATCTCAAGTACTGTCTTGACAGAACAGAATCTTTCAGAACTTCCAATCAGTTATTCATTTCTTGTTAAGGTAAGAAGAACAAGAAGGAGCAGCCTGTGTCAAAGAAGACTATTTCCAAGTGTATAACAAAAGTATTCTAGGCAAAGTCAGGGTACACTCTACCAAAGCCTTGACTTAATCTATGTATTTTTTAGAAAGGGTTATACTCTAGAAGTATTCTAGAAGCAGCAACTTGGTCCTCTGTACATAATTTTACAAAGCACTACAAGCAAAATTGATTTTCCAGGTCTAGGTCACTCTTTGCTAGAACCATTCTCCAGTAGCTCCTGGACCATTCTCCTTCTACCTCCCAGTCATTTGTAGTTATGGTCAGCTACCCATTTAGCAAAGGCTACTGCAGCATGATCAATGTGATGAATATGGTATATGATGTGTAAGTACAATTACCATAACAGTAAATGTTCAAATGACCACTACTGCAGTAGCCACCACCTCTCTTGCTTTTGGTGTGTTTATTATGCCAGGTTTTGAGCATTTGTTTTTTTTGTTGTAACTAACTATGTCCTCTCGGGGCTTAGCCTCCCTCTCTCAATTGGTATGAAAGCTCTGAATGGCTTGACACCCAAACCTGTATTTTAGTCAGCTCAGCTGCACCTGTCTAATGGTTTGGGCATATGGAAGGTACCCAGAGGCTTTATCCTTTGCAGGATATAATCCATGTAGCTTAGGATACTGCAGCAGTGATCATTCAAACATCTACTGTTACTGTAAGTTTATTTTCACAACTGTAATTTCTCTTTTTTGAGTTTTTGAATAATTCCTGTTTCTGTATGGAATCTGCATGTATACCTTTACTTTGTGTAAGTTTTGTCTAGTGTTCTGATTCCTCCATCAGAACTTCAACTGTATAAAGTAGAGTTGCATAAGTCCTTCTAATCTTTAATATTTGATGTTCGTGGAACACATTGCCTTATTGGTATATAGCTAGTTGTACCTTGCTACCCTATCTCAGGCAGTCTATCAAAGCTCAGAGCTCCACCCCCGCCTGTCTGTGGATGTGATGGAGCAATCACTTGAAAGTACAGGGACCATTTCAGACCCACTGACAGGACCCTTTCAGTTTTCAAGAGTCCAGAAGGAAGAGAAGATGAAAATGCAAGCTTGACAACACCTACTGTTCCAGACCAAAATATACACACACAACAAGAAAGGCAGGTGAGTATAACTCAGTGGTAACTCCAACACCAAACTATGTACATTCTAAAGGGGGAATGGTGGATGGGTACTGCAAGAAAAGCAGTGTATTCTGTGAATATCTATTGTTACTGTTACATAGGAGTTATGTAACTATACTATGTTCAACAAACATACTACCTTACTGGCATATGGGTAGATTCCAACAGCTTACCCAAACTAGGAGGAGGGGGAAGGATAAGATTCCAGAAGCCCTTGGAGAATGGCCCTAGTGAAACCTGCTCTTGGATTGTAGTGCTTTATAAAAGTATGGACATTGGACCAAGTCTCTGCATCTAGAATGCCTCTATAGTACACGCTTTTCCAATAAAACACAGAAGAGGAAAAGGCCATGGTGGAATGCACCTTTACCTTATCTAGATTAACTTTGCCATGGTAGTGTAAGAAAAAACAATACCACAGGACAGCCAACATGTAATGGTTTGCTTAGAGACAAGTTGATCCTTCTTTGCCTCTGTGTAGGAAATAAAAAAAACTTTCAGCCTTTTTGAAGGGTTTCATTCTGTCAGGGTAGTACCTGAGCTGCTGATGCACATCCAAGGTATGAAGTATCCTCTCTGCCTTATTCTTAGGTTTTGGGAAGAACACAAGGAAGTTAATAAACTGATTGATGGTGAATTCTGAGACCACTTTTTGCATGAAAGAGGGGTTAATGTGTAACACAAACATATCCTGTGAAAAATCAGTTAAGGTTGTTCCACCATGAGAAATTGCAGCTCGGAGACTTTGTGACACTCCAGCACTGGCCCAGTAATCAAGGAGCCTCAATCCCCACCACTAGCACCAGTGGGGGATGTACACTTGGGAGGATAACAAGTACACACACAGTAAAGTGCAGTTACCCTTAAGAGCACACAGAGATCACAGTCAGTTTGAGGCTGGTTTCTCCCTCTTTCTCCAGATCCCCAGTAAGACTCCCCACTGGCGCAGCTATAAAGTTGAGATCTCAGCTGAGTGACCAAGCTAAGACCTCCAGCACCCTCTCTGTCCAACCAGTGCTTTGTGTCCCTGCCCAAGTAGCTGACTCTCTCACACACACACACACACACACACACACACACACACACACACACACACACACACACACACACACACACACACACACTTTCAGATTTGATTTATATACAAGCACACACACTCACCTGGGGAAGGCTGGCACAGGTTTAATACCTATGCCCCCTTCTGCCCATACTATAAGGTAGTTCCAGCTGCCACCAGCCACTACTTATCAGCTATTTAAGCCCTTAACAAAGGTTGTCCAATCCTGCTGTGTAATATTACTAATAATCCAAATGGTAGTCTAAGAGCAAGGCTATTTAGGAGTGGCCTGTACAGTGTCACCAAATATATATGCAAGTACTATAACAGCTTAAATATGTCTCACAAATAGCAGCCACAATGATAGGTTTAAATAGATTTAATAATGAACAATAAAAAAACAAGACAGTACTCAGTAAAAAAAACACATTTACTTCAGAATTCAAAATCACAGGAAATATCTAAAACAACATTGTAGGACAGTCTCAAATAAATAAAGAAAACATCTAAGCTATACTTCACTATATTCATAACTGTATCTAAGAGAAATTATTGTACCCTAGACTTACTTACAGCAAGGCAAGTGCAAAGGTGGTGATGAGTGGATGTTTCCAGGTCAAAGACAAAATAAAAAATGCCTAATCTTTCTCTGAGAGAGTTCTTAAATTAATACCAAATATTACTGCTGGGTTAGCTTGGATAATGTCACTTTTTGTCACCTGACTTAAGTTCCCCAGCTAAACATCCCATTGTAGCATTTGACATCTCCTTGTGAAAAATACATAGCCTTCAGATGTTTGCAGTTGCTAGAAGACATAAAACAATAAAACACTTACAAAACAATGCAGGAGGCACCCTAGTTCTAGACATCCTGTCTCCTTGCTGCATTGAAACTTTTATAGCACAATTGTAAAACAATTTAATTTCAACTTATTTTCTTGAAGTTTTGCAAATTAACTCTGTATGTTCCAGTTTCTTCTGTTAAAACATATACAGCTATACAATTACAATAGTTTGTATACATTTCTATTCTAAGTCAGCAGGGTACACTGGGGATACATCCTTGAAGCTCAGTGCTGTACAAACCCTGTTCAACACACACTTCTGTACCAGTAGTTTAATATACACATAACATATAGTTCTAATACATTTGGTAACACAAGCAATTGCATCATGTTGGTATTTACAAATGACATATAACTATTTACAAAATTCCAGATAGCTGAGCTGGCAATATTTCCCTATGTCACAGACTTGCCTTGCAGATGTCAGTGCAGTAAGAAAAACAGTTTTCCATGTTAAGAACTTCAAATCAGCCTGAGTAGCAAGTTTGAAAGATGATAAGGTCAATTTTTGCAGAATGTAGTTGAGATCCCACAGTGGAGGAATTTGCTTGGTAGGGGATATCATATGCAATAATCCTTTAATTACCAAAAAGGAGAAGAAAGAGGGGGATCCATTGGCAGACAAGCAGCGATGGCCATTAAATACATCTTAATGGATATATACAATAAGCCATCCTGAAGTAGCTCACACAAATATTTCAAAACTAGAGGGATGTTAAGTTCAAGGGACCATCTGTTCCCATTTACGCACCACTTAGAAAACCCCATCCCATTGTAAACATACAATTTTCTAGTAGCAGGTTTTGAGGTGTCCTTAAACACCTGATACACATCCTCATGAAACAAGTACCTAAACTCAAGTCAAGATTGAATCATCCAGGCTATCAGTTGTAGTTGCTCCAAACAATGGTGCACCAGTTGTCCCCGAGATTGTGTGAGCAAATCAAGACTATGAGGATGTCTGTGGTAGTTGCCGTTGGCCAATACCATTAGAAGGGAGAACCAAGATTGCCTGGGCTAATAGGGGGTTATCTCAATAATTTCTGACATTTCTTTCTGAATCTTCAGAAGTACCTTGTGAATAAACGGAAAGAGAGGAAACCTAAAGAAGAACATTTCAATCTAAATGGATGAAAATACGTCTGTCTTTCAAGCATGGCTGCAAGGATGTCTGGAACAGAATTTCTCTAGCTGTCTGTTTTGAAAAGAGGTGAACAGGTCTATTTCAGGTGCTTCCCACATCTGGACTAGATAGTGGAACACCACAGCCTTGAGCTGCCACTTTTGTGGGACTGCCCAGGATCTGCTTGGTTACCACAGCATTTTACTCTGGTGGGATATATGATGCCTGAAGAGTCAGAAAATTCTATAGAGCCATCTCCCAGGCCATCATTGCCAACTGGTACAGAGGGTATGACCTTGTACCCCCTTATTTGTTGAGGTACCACATCACTGTGGTTTTGTCCTGAACTAGTAGAAGAGGACCCAAAGTCCATGTGGTGAAGGACTTTCAATGTGTGGATCACAACCAACATTTTCTTGATACTGATGTGCTTCCATGTGTTCTTTTGGCCTCAAGTGGCCCCCACTTGCACTCCCATTGACCCAGATCTCCAGGTAGAATCAGATAAATCTGTCTGGACAGATTACACCAGAAAAGGGGGGAATAAGGAAAGATTGATACTCAGCTGTGCTCTTCACCACTGTAACTCTCATATGATGAAGGGCAGCACCAGCAACTGAGATTCCAGGGAATGTAGGTGCTGGGTCCAACAATTACAGACACTGAATTTTTCTCATGTGGAGACAGGACAATCTTATCATGAGACTCATGGATACCATCAGTCCTAGAAGTGTTAGGAATTCTGTTGCTGAGGTGATGTTCTTCCTGGAGAATTCCTGAAACACAATCAAGTAAGACAGGAGGTTGTCATCAGTAAGAAAAGCCATTTTCTCATTAGTGTTGATTAAGCACTCCAGGAAGATGGGCCTTTGTGAGGTGTCAGACATGACTTCTGAAGGTTCAACTTGAATCCTAGCTAGGAGAGTAAGGTTGGACCTTCTTTAGCTATTCCAAACACCTGGTTACAGACTCTGCATAGATCAGCAAGTCATAATTGTTAATTGCTATGTAAATTCAATGTAACTACTGTCTGTATATTTTAACTGTGGAGCTTTTCGCCCCTGGCCTCTACTGAAAATGGACCTACATCCAGTTGGACACTCCCAGTCAACAAATGTAAATAAATAATAAAATAAATAAATACAAGTAAGGAAAAATGTGAATGCCAAAAGTCTGACAGTGGGCCACTACCAGAGCAAGGCATCGTAAACATTCAAGGTGCTGTGGATAGCTGAAAGGGCAATACAAAGAACAGGCAATGTGAACCAGACACAAAAAATCTCAGATATCTCCTGAAGCAGTGGGGATATGGTGATACTCATCCTTCAAGTCTAGGGTTACCATGAAGCAATGGTCTAACCAAAGAGGAAGCTCTGTCTTCAGGGTGAGCATCTTGAACTTGGAGACCTTGACAAAGGCATTCAGAAAATAAAGGTCCAACACTGACCTCCACAACAGCTCTTTTTTGGGAACCGGGAAAATTGTATAATACAAACCCCTCATTTGACCAGTTCTATGATGCCTGAGTCCAACATTTTCAGGAGTATTGGATGGAATAACAAAGCCTGATCTATCAGGTGGGCCACTGAAAATTATACTGTTTAATGGAGGGAAACTTGGGAATATGGAACAGTTTCAACACCCCTTGCATCAGTTTACCTGTGTCATTCCAGTGTATAAGGATTTCATTAGCTGCTGTATGAAACACACAATCAGATGAAGTGGAGCATTCAAAATTTCCTTTTTAATTCATTAGGTAAGTTTTGACTGCGCAACCAAGCATACTTCCTTATCACAACCAATGTCACTGAATTTCTAGAAATATATTGGCCCCTTCCAAGGTACTCCTTAAACCTTGTCTAGACAATTGAGAAACATTGGAAACAATATCTTTGACACAGACTTTTTGCTTAGCAGGTAATGATGCACAGAATTAATCTAAACTATACATATACCGCCACGCAAACTTCCACATAAAACATTGGTAATTAAACACCTTAAAAGCTACCATACTGGACTGTGGAAGCTTCTTTCCTTGAAATGCTACCTACTTGCCTAACTTATCTGAAGGGACTGGATTTGATAAAGATATAATCATTTTATTGGCAGAGGCTGTTGTGTCCTCAGCCAAGGGGGCTTGGAGACCAGGAATGGTGGACCAAATCTTGAATTTCCTAAACACCTTTTTTGGCATAGACTCATTCAACAGAGGAGCATTGCAACCTTTCTTTAAAACATCCACCAAAATCTGGGAAAAATGGAGGGACGTTCACCATGTCTGAGGCCTCATCCTCCAAGAGGTCATATACCCTGTAGATCTCAGGGGCAGCTGAAGATTTCTCCCAGTTGAATACATCCCTGAATCTAACCAGCATTTGCGAAAAAGAAAACATCTGTTTGGGTTTCTGAACCTGTTCATCCTCAGTTCTAAAACTTTAGATTCTGGATACCCTTCAAAATCAGGATTTATTTTTTAGAGGAGTAGGGAGGCAGGTACTATTCCCAGAGGGGAATAACTGATTCTGTTAGGTAGTTGGCATCTAAATTTATTGAGAACTACTATTTTGTTCGCTTTGAACATTAAGCTTCAAGGACAAATTAGTTTTCCTCGAAAGAAAAAAATAAAACTGAATGTCTTACTCTACTCATGATTTTTGTTCAGGCCTTCATTGGATCAAAATATTGCTAAAAAACACTTTAACTTTTTTAAAGATGAACCTTAGAGAATCTAGATCTGTATGACTTCTGGGGGCCTAGTGCACTTATTCAATTATTTCCTTCACACTTATTGCAGTGGAGTCTTGGTGAGTTAGGATATGTAAGGATGGGAAAAAAGCTAAAAGGTAAGACTAAGTGTGAAAAACATAAAAGAAGTAATCTATCTGGATGGCGTGGGACTAGGTTGGGAGAAAAACAGTTTAGAAGGAATGGGGAGTTGCAGGGAAACCACTGTGCTATAGGATGGTCAAGGGAATCCTTTGGCCAGAGCTCCATTTCACCCAAGGCTGGCCTTGTTAATTGAAGTCTTTGACATCTGAAGTTGATAAAGTTAAAGTGGTCAGAAAGAGTGGGCATTGAGACAGTTTCTGGATGAAAATGAGTGAACCCGTTGTTTTTTATCACAGGTAATGGTCACTGACCTGCTATAACAGAGCACCACCCCATTCCATTTAGCCCCACCCATTTAATTGTTTCCTGCAAATCTGCTTGCTTTGAAGTCAGCAGTCACCAATGCATTTAAATGAAATATCTTAATGACCAGTATTTTTATTTATTATTATTTTCCTAAAAATAAGAACCATGGGCTACACTAATCTTTTTACAGGGGTTGACTTGGAAGTTTTGGTTTGGTAAATGAGTTGCTCAGATTCACTCACTACATAGGAGAAGGTTATAGGAAATACATCCATATTTATATGGGATGGTTTTGTTTCAGCTTTTTTCTTTAACCCACAATTGTGGGTTGGTGGCCTAACTGCCTACACATATGAATTTTAATTAACAATGTCATGTTCCAGATGTAAATCAAATATGTTCTGCGTTCTGAAGTTGAAAACATACCAGCTGAAGCTCATACTCTCTTTATTTATACATAAATAAGGATTTTGATAGCAAACAGTTACTGTTTTTGTCAACTCAGTTTATCCATTTCTCTGCCTATAATATGTTGACTGATATTAACTAGCTAATGACTTATTTCATACCACCCATCTCTAGAACTTCTGTTTGTCTTTTCCACTTGTTTATCAACTCTATTACTGTATTGAACATATAACCTAAAGTCTATTCCTTGCACTCATGATTTTCTGTGCCCTCTGTCCCTGGCTTCCTCTGTCTGAAAAAAATCCTCATGTAATCCTTCTGATATTTCTCCATTTTCTATTAACTCTGTTCAGGATCATTTAGTCTCTTCAACATGCAGGCTTATGAATTAGAAATATCTACAAAAGAGTACAAAAGAGACAGTGTGACTGTGTGAGGTAGTCCGATACTACCAGATGACCCAACTATCCTTGCCTTCTTACTATCTGGTTGGTATATACAGTACACTCCGTGTGAAGTCTGCAAGCTCCACTTTTCTTTACTGGCAGCAGTGAGGTACATCTAGCAACATGGGGTATATGCCTTCAAATGCTAATGAACTACCAGCAGTGCTTTGTGGTGCACATAAATTCTGGAGAATTGATTTGCAATATAACATTTTAGAGGTTGGAAATATTTTCTTTCTCTGTGTATTATTAAGCCTCTTAACAATACATGATATCAGAGAGTGTTAAAATATCTACTAGAACTGAAGATATGTATATCTGAAAAACTGAATAAATATATTTGATGTCAGGAACTTCTCAGTTTAGAATTACAGACTTAATCATTTTCAATGGAAAATCATTCTTTACCTCCCATTGAAATGTTTTTTTGGAAGGAAACTTGGCTGAAAATGAAAAACTATGGCTCCATAAATCTCATTTATTCCTCACTGCAACTTGATTAGTTTAAAAAGTCTGAATAATTTTAATGTGATGCATTTGTGCTTGTTGTCGGGAAAGAAGTCATACAGGTATTTAACTATATTTTTCCTGAAGAGGAGAAAGACAACACAGTAGCACTTTCACAGAAATTCAATAATTATTACCAACCCACAAAGAATTTGCCATTTGTAAAACATTTATTATTTACAAAGCAAAAGTCCTAAAATCAACAACAGAAAACACAATATATATATATATATATATATATATATATATATATATATATATATATATTACTGAGCTAAAGAATTAGAGCTAATGACCATGAATTTGGTGAGCTGAAAGATTCTTTAATAACAGACAAAATACTTTGTTGTACATGAAATGATGAAAAAGGTAAGGGCTTTAAGAAAGCAGACCTGACCTTATCAAATGCTGTGGATGTATGCAGGGCAAGTGAAATTACTGATGCATGGATAAATGAATTAACTGATGAAAATAATGTGTGGAAAATAAAATATTCATTAAATAAAGCAAAATGTGAGAAAAAGGATATGACGTGTTGTAAAAATGATGCATGTGAAAAGTGAGTCATGTAAGAATGAGAATCTAAAATGGAGAGCAAACTGCTTACACTGATATAATTAAAGGATCACTGTGGGCAAATGATGAAAAAGCATATATTGTTTATCTTGCCATAAATTACTGCATCTCACAAAGCTGCCTACAGCAAAATAAGTACTCATTCCTAATGTTATTTATTTATTTATTTTTTATCCTTGTCTGCCCTCATGGAGGCAGATATCCTACTTCCTTTGCAAATCTAAATCTGTCCCATAATGCATTATGAGAACACAGATTGTCCTGCCATTTGTTCTCAGACTACACTTCATTCACTTAGAATGGAACATCAAAAAAAAAACTGCGAAGTTTGAGAGTCTGCAGTTCATGTGTCATTGACTGGTCTGCATTGAGTTTTACAAATGTTGTTCCTAATGATGTAATACACATTCTCTGAAAGAAGCTTGCAAAAGTGTTAGCAAATTACTGAGATAAAAAAGACTATTTACAAAGAGCAGTTTCTCAAGCTTCAGTTCCTGGCCAAGTTATCCTCCCATCTCCCTTACTTCAATGAGCTAGAGTTTCACATTTCCAGCTTGGCTAGATTCAACTAATTAGTAAACTTTGCATGGCAATCGACATCTAACAAATCACAAACTGATGTGCCACTAAAACTAATCCCTCATAAATTTCTTCACTTCTGAGTAGCATTTTCCAGGAATATTTTCTAAAAAAAACTACACACAAAAATTCAGACTTTAGGCCAATCTATCCATTTCTTAAAACATGCACAGTAAAATATTATATTTGAATTGCATTCTGGCTGCTCACAGGGTTATCTTTGCATACTTATTCTGTTACAGCATAATCTAAACTACGGTATTTAATGCCAAGCTTTACTTCACGATGAAAGTTCTTGGTTTCTTCTTAACAATGACCTCCCAAACCTTTGATGTGACCCAGTACTTTCTGTTACTATTGCACTATGTAGCTTGTCTTAGTTGTATACTGTAGTATATCTCTTATCCCCTCAGCAACAGACTCATGGAGAAAGCTCCCGAATCAGATACTTTTGAAAATAGGTATAGTACTGATTTAGTATACTCACAAAATAACACTACATGAATTAAAATTAATTTTCTAAAGAAAAACAAAAAAAAACAAGTCTTTAATTGCAATGATCATTATTTATCCATGAGAACCCAACACCTTTTTCAAAAAGCATTATGGATTGAGTATGTCAGAGCAAAGTATAAGCCAAAATTAGGGACACTTGTGGGGTGCACTGATAAGTGATCAGACACTCCTCATCTGTTCTTTATTGCAACTATATCATGACACACATGTATTGAAACAGTGTCAGCAGCTGTAGCAGTACTCAAATGGGGCACTCAAACAATTTTACTCTTAATCTCTCCATTTGACAATGCATAACATTCATACCACACTTACAAAGGCACATCTCCACTCCTCACAAACACACAGCCACCCACACCCACAGAACATACCAGTCATCTTGAGGTTTTCCCACCTCTCTGCAAAACGCTGCTGTAATGGCTTTGGCAAATGAAAATTATTGATGGATGTCAGCTCAGGACTCCCTTCCCTACCTATTGGAAAGTACATCTCCCTGAGATCCCATCATAATGTTACCAGCCATGCTGATGTCTGTGCCAGATGGAGTGTAGGTTGCATTGGGAATGCACTCCCATACAGCAAAATAAAAAAAAATGACTTTCACAACTGTAAGTAACACATGGATTTATTTTCAACTCAACAATGTATTCTTATGGCCCAAAGTTACTAACGGCAATATAGAATCACATAGTCGTACCAAACCTGTACAGCAGATTCATGAGCATGATCTCACATCTCATATGGCACAGCAATCAAGTGGTGTTACCACTGTTAACAGAGGTGTGACACGGAAACCTGCAAGTACAATTGATATAACCAACCCAGTAGGTGACTTCAATGACCCTGGGACTAGCAACCTTGGACTGAATGACAAAATTAGCTCTGATAATAGAGTATCTCCACGGATAATTGATACTCCACAATCAGTTACATCGGTTTACTTTACCCCTGCACAATCTTCAACTATGGGCATTGCTCCACATGTTTCCAATGGAGATACTATTGTCCGCAGAAAAATACAATTGGACAAACTACGGCCGGTAGATAAACGGGATTTTCCGGATGTCCCCTTTCCAATACGAACGGGCCGCAAGAGGTCCATCGAATATGTATCGGGGCACGAACCGAGTATGAGAAACGATCAAACAGGCAGGTACAATCAACCCAGGAAGAGGTGGACAAACGATCGCTAGTATGCAATATATCACAATATCAGTTGAACGCAAGTGAATTGTCTGTGCTTGAAAAAGGGTTGACTTTTATTCCAAGCACAAAAACTGACATAAGTGACATTCTAGCAGCTATAAGGCTCTTTATCAGAGATATTGCCTTGAAACTACAGTTTCAAAATGTAGCACCGAGGAATGAACATTTATTTAGGCGCAAAAGCCTATATAATCCTCCATTAAGTTCCAGCTTGGATACGTTCCTTAGAGGTGTAGAAAACTACATCTACCAGGGTCATGGTCATGCTCAAGATCTATTAGTTGATAATTTATCATCATCTGAGAAGAAAGCATTAACCGATTTGAGGAATAACAACAACATCATTATCAAACCGGCTGACAAAGGGGGTCGTATTGTAATAATGGAGAGGTCCTATTATGTTGGGACAATGTTGGAAATGCTTAATGATACATCCTATGAGAAAGTTGATCAACAATTTGTGGAAAACTGTGTATATCGTGTTTCCTGCACGTTGGAAGATTGCCATAAACTGGGTGTCTTGACTAAAGAACTGTTGGACTTTTTTCGGGTAGAATCACCATTAATACCCAGTATTGGTGGACTTCCGAAAATACATAAAGATTTAAGTAAACCTCCTCTACGGCCCATTGTGGCCGGATCTGGGTGGCTCACAGAGCCTATTTCCATATACCTAGACCACAGATTAAAGGAAGTGCTATCTAAATTTCCATATGTCCTAAGAGACACTGGGCAGTTTTTAAGTGATTTGTTTGAAGCAACCAACTCCATTAACAACAAGGAAGATTTGATTTTGTCGACCTTTGATGTCGTCTCTTTGTTCACGTGTATCCCCAACTATGAAGGCATATGCATGGTTAAAACTTTATTGCTTGACCATGTACCCTTGGTTGAGTGCGACTTCCTGTGTCTATTACTTGAGATGGTACTAGACAATAACATATTTGCATTTAATGACAGTTTGTATAGGCAAAGCACCGGGGTCGCCATGGGTACAAGTTGTGCGAACTCATATGCCAACTTAGTGATGGTATCTTGGGAGACAAACATACTGATGAATCATGACCACATAGTCTTTTATCGTAGATTTGTGGACGATTTGTTCATTCTTTGGAGGGGTACAATGGACTCCCTAAGACAGTTCCACAAACACTTAAATGGTCTATCCAGCTTCCTTAAGTTTACAATGGAGTCTTCTTGGGAATCTATTAACTATCTTGACACTACCATCACCAAACGTGGCAATGAATTTACCTCTTGTATTTACAGGAAGCCTTGCTATGTGCCATCTTATCTTGCCAGTGATAGTATGCATGACCAGAAAATATTTGGAAATATAGTAAAAGGGCAAGCACTCCGCCTTTCCCGCTTATGTTCCCATGAAATTGACTTCGAATTACATCTAGATCAGCTGAGAGAAAGTTTTATTGCAAGGGGTTATGATCGTGTAAAAGTGGAGCGTCAATGTGAATTGGTCCATAAATTAAGAAAGACACGAGGAAAACCCTATTTTGCCGAAGGAAAATGTACCACTCAAAAGACATTACATGACAACAAGCAGTTGTCCATAGTTATGCCATTGGGCATCAACACACCATTCGTGCAACGAGTCATAGACAATCATTGGAATACATTAATGGTAGATGCAGACATCAGGCAGATAGTTGGCAACTGCCCCAAGTACACTTTCAAGAATACCAGTAACCTGAAGCAACTATTATGTTACCCGAGGATATCCGGTACAACAAGTCATCAGATTCCATCATGGCAGAAGGGGACCATGAAGTGTGGGTCCTGTGCTCAATGTGCTTTTATTGACACCTCAAGGTTTTTCAGGTGCCCAAATGATGGGAAACTCTGGGAACTACATCACAGTTCCAACTGCAATACAAAGCATGTTGTTTACGTGGCATGCTGCCAAATTTGTTTTTCATTTTACATTGGAAAGACAAATAGGACTATTCGGGAAAGAATTCGAGATCATCTTTATGCATATGGAAGGAGGGAATCGTACAGTGCGATCTCCAAGCACATGCTTACATTTGGAGGAGATCATAAATTTTTATTTCAAATTTTACAGGTTGTGTACCCCACAGCGAGGGGGGGTGACATAGTCAATGTCACGGAAGAGTTAGAACTAAAGTGGATCTTTAGACTGGGTGCACACAGATGCCTGGGCCTGAATGAGACCTTATCTATAAGACCTATACTTAAGTCCAGGCCACTAAAGTGAATATCTTTTTCTGTGCTCCATACAAAGTTCATCCTATATTATAACCTTTCTTACCTATAGATGGCTTCTTACCGTTTTCTATATTTGGGTTGCCATGCTCAGGATATGAATATGAAGACACTATAAGTGACTATACAAGATAGTACATGCCAATGTCAACCAGTGAAGTAATATTTTAGGCTGTGTATACACTTAGTTATAGCATCACAACATCGTATGATGATAAGTGTTTCTATCAATGTGGATTGCAGTGTTATGCCAACGTATCTACAGTGCCATTCATGTACTTATATATACACACATATTATGACACATGATTACATCTACCAATAGAACATCGTTCAGTTAGTTTGCATCATTATACACTTCCAACCTCCAATATCACCAGCTGAAATACTACACATACATTGCTGTCCTTTAGTATGAACAACCACCCCCTTTTTCAGCACATATATACATTTTATTTCTAACATTAATGTACACAACGCCCACTTGGAGTCAATAGCAATGAGGAATCACACTATAGCGTATTCAGCCAACACGCGGCAATTCACCGTATGTGACCCGCAGCCTATAGTGGTAACTTAATTTCATAGATGCTCTCTTTAATGTACATAATCCATAGATAGACCGTCGACATTTGACATCAACGGTATTATATGTCCCCAGATCAGAATGGATAGGTCTTGATCTTCTAACAGCATGTGCTGTACTCATATATTATATACTTTTGGACTGAATGCTTAATTTACTATGTTGACGTATTTATTGACAGTTATATGATAGATCATATTATGCATTTTTAGTATAGCACTAGTTTCTGTTTAGGATAAATGTTTTTATGCACATTTTTATTCATGTTTTATCTATGTTTACAATTACTCAGACAATAGGAAATTACGTAGTATGGTAGCATCGAGAGATGTGATTTTGTAGCTATATATTAGCTTTTGTATTTTTAACTTGTAACGTCTGAGGAAGCTATTTTCAATAGTGAAAGCGCTTACGTTTTTTCTTGTTCCATTAAAACTGTTTTAACGTACACCCGCACTTGGATTTATTACATTTAAGCTTTGTATCGAGAAAACTATCATTGGATGTGCTCTTTCTTACATTTGGGTTATTGCACGTGGATTATTGCCTCATTCACGGCTCCAGTATATGTGTTTGTGATTTTTTGAACCGGTATCCATCCGTTCGCGGTTATTTGGGACTGTTTCTTTCATTTTTACTCAATTGAGGGGCTGGTTTTCTGTTGTATATTCTCCTCTTGCCGTGATGGATACTGCTAATGATGAACGTTTGTGTGGAATCAACAATACTATGAATGCAGCTGAACCGAAGGGTATGCAACACATAATAAACGACAAAGGAACTGCCAATGCTGAACCGAATGGTTTGCAACGCGATAACAACAGAGGTAGTGTAAATATGGTTTCATCAATATTTTTTGAATCTAACAATAATCCATTACTCACTATGGAAGACTTTGTACCTATGATTGATGAATTGGCTACAGATAACACAGTAATGATAAAACAACTTAAACGTGCAATTGAAAATGACTTATTTAAATATAAACGGCTGTTATTACAAAGACAGCACTTGGAGGCAAGTTTGCACTTTAACGTTATACCACGCGGCCTTCGTATACTAAATATGCCCACCTATGGGAATGTATATCCTGACCTACTGGCTAAATGGCAAGTCATCAACCTACAAGCCAGTAGGGCGCACATGAAATTAATTATTGAATTTTTCAAACCCATAGAGGATGATCTAGTGGCCAATGTTAAGCTACATGAGCAACATCTATCCGATCTTATTGGTGCTGATCTATCTAGTGCATATATACTTGAAATTATGGATAAAGTTTCTAGGTTTGGGGACACACTCTTGAAACAAAAGAAAAGTAAACTATGTAGAGATAAACAGGATTTCCAACTAAACAATGTATTTCTATGGCCCAAAGTTGGTAATGGAAATGCTGAACCACATAGTCGTACCAAACCTGGACAGCAGACCTATGAGCAGGATTCCACATCTCATATGGTACAGCAAGTAAGTGGCGCTACCATTGTCAACAGAGGTGCAACACGGAAACCTGTGAGTACAATTGATGTAACCAACCCAGTAGTTGATTTCAATGACCCTGGGATCAGCAACCCTGGATTAAATGACAAAACTAGCTCCGATAATAGAGTATCTCCACAGATAATTGATACTCCACAATCAGTCACATCGGTTTACTTTACCCCTGCACAATCTTCTACTATGGATATTGCCCCACATGCTTCCAATGGAGATACCATTGTCCGTAGGAAAATACAATTGGACAAATTACGGCCGGTGGATAAACGGGATTTTCCGGAAGTCCCCTTTCCGATACGAACGGGCCGCAAGAGGTCCATCGAATATGTATTGGGGCACGAACCGAGTATGAGAAACGATCAAACAGGCAGGTACAATCAACCCAGGAAGAGGTGGACAAACGATCGCTAGTATGCAATATATCACAACATCAGTTGAACGCAAGTGAATTGTCTGTGCTTGAAAAAGGGTTGACTTTTATTCCAAGCACAAAAACTGACATAAGTGACATTCTAGCAGCTATAAGGCTTTTTATCAGAGATATTGCCTTGAAACTACAGTTTCAAAACGTTGCACCAAGGAATGAACAATTATTTAGGCGTAAAAGCCTATATAATCCTCCATTAAGTTCCAGCTTGGAAACGTTCCTCAGAGGTGTAGAAAATTACATCTACCAGGGTCATGGTCATTCTCAAGACCTATCAGTTGATAATTTATCATCATCTGAGAAGAAAGCATTAACCGATTTGAGGAATAACAACAACATTATTATCAAACCGGCTGACAAAGGGGGTCGTATTGTAATAATGGAGAGGTCTTATTATGTTGGGACAATGTTGGAAATGCTTAATGATACATCCTATGAGAAAGTTGACCAACAATTTGTGGAAAACTGTGTATATCGTGTTTCCTGCACGTTGGAAGATTGCCATAAACTGGGTGTCTTAACTAAAGATCTGGTGGACTTTTTTCGGGTTGAATCACCATTAATACCCAGTATTGGTGGACTTCCGAAAATACACAAGGACTTAAGTAGACCTCCTCTACGGCCCATTGTGGCCGGATCTGGGTGGCTCACAGAGCCTATTTCCATATACCTAGACCACAGATTAAAGGAAGTGCTGTCCAAGTTTCCATATGTCCTAAGAGACACTGGGCAGTTTTTAAGTGATTTGTTTGAAGCAACCAACTCCATTGATAACAAGGAAGACTTGATTTTGTCGACCTTTGATGTCGTCTCCTTGTTCACGTGTATCCCCAACTATGAAGGCATATGCATGGTCAAAACATTATTGCTTGACCATGTACCCATGGTTGAGTGCGATTTCCTGTGTTTATTACTCGAGATGGTACTAGATAATAACATATTTGTATTTAATGACAGTTTGTATAGGCAAAGCACCGGAGTCGCCATGGGTACAAGTTGTGCGAACTCATATGCCAACTTAGTGATGGTATCTTGGGAGACCAACGTACTGATGAATCATGACAACATAGTATTTTACCGAAGATTTGTGGACGATTTGTTCATTCTTTGGAGGGGCACAATGGACTCCCTCAAACAGTTCCACAAACATTTAAATGGTCTATCCAGTTTTCTTAAGTTTACAATGGAGTCTTCTTGGGAATCTATTAACTATCTTGACACTACCATCACCAAACATGGCAATGAATTCACCTCTTGTATTTACAGGAAGCCTTGCTATGTGCCATCATATCTTGCCAGTGACAGCATGCATGATCAGAAAACATTTGGAAATATAGTAAAAGGGCAAGCACTCCGCCTTTCCCGCTTATGTTCCCATGAAATTGACTTCGAATTACATCTAGATCAGCTGAAAGAAAGTTTTATTGCAAGGGGTTATGATCGTGTAAAAGTGGAGCGTCAATGTGAATTGGTCCATAAATTAAGAAAGACACGAGGAAAACCCTATTTTGCCGAAGGAAAATGTACCACCCATAAGACAGTATATGATAACAAGCAGCTGTCTATAGTCATACCATTGGGCACTAATACACCATTTGTGCAACGAGTCATAGACAATCATTGGAATACACTAATGGTGGATGCAGACATAAGGCAGATAGTTGGCAATTGCCCCAAGTACACTTTCAAGAATACCAGCAACTTGAAGCAACTATTATGTTACCCGAGGATATCTGGTACAACTAGTCATCAGATTCCATCATGGCAGAAAGGGACCATGAAGTGTGGGTCCTGTGCTCAATGTGCTTTCATTGACACCTCAAGGTTTTTCAGGTGCCCAAATGATGGGAAACTTTGGGAACTACATCACAGTTCCAACTGTAATACAAAGCACGTTGTCTATGTGGCATGCTGCCAAATTTGTTTTTCATTTTACATTGGAAAGACAAATAGGACTATTCGGGAAAGAATTCGAGATCACCTTTATGCATATGGAAGGAGGGAATCGTATAGTGCAATCTCTAAGCACATGCTTACATTTGGAGGAGATCATAAATTTTTATTCCAGATCTTACAGGTTGTGAACCCCACAGTGAGAGGGGGTGACCTAGTTAATGTCACGGAAGAGTTAGAACTAAAGTGGATCTTCAGACTGGGTGCACACAGATGCCTCGGCCTGAATGAGACTCTATCTATAAGACCCATACTTAAGTCGAGGCCACTAAAGTGAATATTTTTCCTGTGTTCCATACCAGGTTCATCCTACATTATAACCTTTTCTACCTATCGATGGCTCCTTACTGTTTTATATATTTGGGTTGCTATGCTCGGGACAAGTATATGAAGACACTATAAGTGATTATACAAGATAGTACATGCCAATGTCAACCAGTGAAGTAATATTTTAGGTTGTGTATACACTTAGTTATAGCATCACAACATCGTATGATGATAAGTGTTTCTATCAATATGGATTGCAGTGTTATGCCAACGTATCTACAGTGCCATCCATGTACTTATATATACACACATATTATGACACATGATTACATCTACCAATAGAACATCGTTCAGTTAGTTTGCATCATTGTACACTTCCAACCTCCAACATCACCAGCTGAATTACTACACATACATTGCTGTCCTTTAGTATGAACAACCACCCCCTTTTTTAGCACATATATACATTTTATTTCTAACATCAATGTACATAACACCCACTTGGAGTCAATAGTAATGAGGAATCATACTATAGCGTATTCAGCCAACACGGCAATTTACCATACGTGACCCGCACCTTATAGTGCTAACTTATTTACATAGATGCTCTCTTTAATGCATACCATTCACAGTTAGACCGTTGATGTTTGATATCAACTGCATTATATGTCCCCAGATCAGAATAGATAGGTCTTGATCTTTTAACAGCATGTGCCGTACTTATATGTTATGTTTTTGGACTGAATGTTTAATTTATTATGTTGACGTATTTATTGATAGTTATATGAAAGAACATTTTAATATAGCACTATTCTCTGTTTAGGACAAATGTTTTTATGCATACATTTTTATTTATGTTCTATTTATGTTTATAATCACTCAGACAACAGGAAATTACGTAGTATGGTAGCATCGTGAGATGTGACTTTGTAGCTATATATTAGCGTCTGTATATTTAACTTGTAACGTCTGAGGAAGCTATTTTTAATAGTGAAAGCGCTTACGTTTTTTCTTGTTCCATTAAAACTTTTTTAACGTACATCCGTACTTGGATTTACTACATTTAAGCCTTGTATCGAGAAAACTATTACTGGATGTGCTTTTTCTTACATCAGGGTTATTGCACGTGGATTATTGCCTCAGTCACGGCTTCAATATATGTATTTGTGATTTTAAAGAACTAGTATCCATCCGTTCGCGGTTATCTGGGACTGTTTCTTTCATTTTTACTCATTTGAGGGGCTGGTTTTTTGTTGTATATATATATATATATATATATATATATATATATATATATATATATATAATATATATATATATGAAGAGAGAGGGGGGGAGCTATCTATTTATATAAAGATCTATCTATCTATCTAGCTATCTATCTGTATGTATGTAGAGAGAGAGAGAGTACAGTTGTTTTGACCCAGTGCTCATTTGTTTGATCTAGTAAAACTGTGACGTAGTTTTACTGAACATTAGATTTGCCAAACATGCAGTTTCCCAGTTTTGGTTATGGTTAGTTCTACGTGGAGAAGCTAAAGTGCATCATATTACTTGACCCTCCTTGAACTGTGATGTGAATCGAGACACATCTACCCTTTGCCCCTTACTGTGCAGTAGCTGGTATAAAAGTGTGAAAGGAATTCTAGCCCTGCTCTGCTGGTGTGCTCTCTGTGGCTTTGTACCATGTCTCATTAACTGCACAGACATCTGTATAGCGGAAAGTCAGTATCATCCATTTGTTTTCTGGCATCAGCCTTGGAGAAGATAGAATGCTGCTCACTGCTAGTTTCATAACTGCCTGGGACATACAGTTGGAGAGTTCCATCATGTCTCTCTTCATTTAGTTCAGGAAGTCTCATTTCATTTATGCCCACATGAACTATGACTAAATCATACTGGTGCTTGTGGTTCAATGACTTGAATGCATGAGTGATTTGATGGATCCTGGCCCTGATAGGCAATTGACCATAACCCTGTCCTTGCTCAGTGTCTCCTGTGACCAAAATATTGGATTGTGAGACTGTCTGTCTTATGGGCTTAGATACTGAGACACTGAGATGTTGCTGAATGTGTCATGGTGGGTGCTGCACTAGTAATGTGTTTTGGAGTTTGCGGACGGTGGTTATTTTAAATGTTGTGTCTCAGAAGCTTTTGAGATGTAGGTAGTGTACTTTTAAGATATTCTGCAATTTTATTAGTTTCCAGCTGAGTCTATGGAGAAAAGCTCCAGAAATAAAAGAACAGAAAATATATATACATAAGTGAAAACTGGCATAAAATTACAATATACTGTAAATACATAGATTAATACAAATATGAATGCACATATGACGTATAATAATACACATATACTATAATTAAAACAAAATAGATGCAATATTATGTAGGATTGAAATGTGCTGACATGTTCTAAGTGCGACAGTTCATTCCTCACTCGCAAAGCAAATGTCAGAGTGGAAAAATTCAAATGATGAAAAAGGAGCAGGAGAGGAAGACAGGGAAGAGTAAGAAAAAGTAATAATTGGGGCAAGTATGGGAGGCAGGAGGTATCATGAGTAAAAACAAAATTACGAGTAAGAGAAATGAAACCAAGGAAACGGAGAGATCGGCTCTATGTAGGCATTAGAGGAGAAGGAGCAAAAATTTTAACCAGGAATGCATCAAGTGCAAAGTCAGAGAGGCATTCAGTTAGTTGCAGCTTAAATAAATGAATGTTATGTATTGCCCTGATTGATGTATGGATCATATTCCAGACTTTTGGTACACAGTGTCAGTATAGACTTTGAACGCAGTTTTTGTAAGGCTTATAGATGTCAAGCAGATTTTTGTCAGAAGATCAAAGGAGACGACTTAGGAGGTATTTGCCATACAGACTCCCTTACTTAAATATACTAATTGTGCACTCACACAGTAGTGGAGAAAAGAAAAAAAGTCAGTCATGGCTTCCATTCAAACATAAAACACAACAACACTGATAATCTGTAGACCTTTTAATTTTCAGTCAGTCATGATTCAGTCAAATATGATTTCAGTCAAATGAGATTGTCAGTTTTTTTCAGTCCATAGTGATTTAGTGAAATATGATTCAGTCAAAAGAACCAGTATTGTATATGACTGTGTGTGTGTGTGTGTGTGTGTGTGTGTGTGTGTGTGTGTGTGTGTGTGTGTATACTATATATATATACTATGGTATATATATATATATATATATATATATATATATATATATATATATATATATACATACATACATATATTGTGTGTGTGCATGAGATGATGAATGATATCCTGAGTAACTTTCTACACATTTTCAAGGAGGGAGATGCAATGCTTTTATAAGTAATGTATTTGGATGCTTCTGAAATGCCAGAAGTTGATGACATTAGATTTTGTCCATTTTACATATCTCACTGTGATTATACGTTTTCTTTCCTTTGAAGTAAGATGTCAGCAGCAAAATTAAGGCACCTGTAGGGGTCATGGCTAGCTGTGACATAACTGTCAGCCCAATATTTTTATGTTAAACCTCTTCTTCCATTGTTTTTTGTTCAAAACTTAAGCACACTTAGGAATCCTGATGTCCGTAGTCCCCTTTCAGATGGTAAGACTGACATTTCCCGAAGTGCGACTCCCTTCTTATTAGAAGCAGTCAGGTTCATTGTTATTCAACTGCATTCACACATTATGCTTTCTGTAGTCATTCATATGCTTGCTGTTTTATTTTCTCAATGAATGAGGTTTTATTCCTTCACTTTAGAGTAAGTGGTACAGTGTTCTCTTTTAATATGTAGGGTGAGTGAGCATGAGTGCAGGGGGCGAGCATGTATCTGTGTGTGGGGGTGAACATGCACGTGTATGTGCACGCTCGTGTGTGGTCGAGCATGTGTGTGAGTGTGAGCATGCACAGCACGTGTGTGTGTGTGTGTGTGTGTGTGTGTGTGTGTGTGTGTGTGTGTGTGTGTGTGTGTGTGTGTGTGTGTGTGTGTGTGTGTGTGTGTGTGTGTGTGTGTGTGTGTGTGTGTGTGTGTGTGTGTGTCTGCCAGTCAAAGTGTAAAGGACAGCAGGATCTGCAGCTGTGTACTGATAAGTTCTGACAAGGTAATGGGTAGCAGGCATCGTAAGACTAGGATCTGAGACAAGTTTAGTGACATTGAACAAACAAATTTGACCACATTAACCATGTATCATTGGTGCGTGTGTGTGTGTGTGTGTGTGTGTGTGTGTGTGTGTGTGTGTGTGTGTGTGTGTGTGTGTGTGTGTGTGTGTGTGTGTGTGTGAGTGTATGGTGTAAAAGACCTATGAAGCAAATCTGTACTGATACCTACTTGCTGCTCTGCTGAAGGGGACACTTGTGTAGGTGCAGTGGACTGGCTCCAATCGGTAGGAATGGGACTCCAGAGATGATATCCATCAATTGTGTTTGTTTGCCAAAGCCATTACAGTACTGCAGATGGGTGGGGAAAGCTCCAAAGCTGGCTGGTATGTTGTGTGGGTGTGGGTGGTTTTGTGTTTGTGAGGAGCGATGGTGTGCCTTTGTAATTTTGGTGTGATGTTATGCATTGTCCAACAGCGAGATTAAGAGTAAAATTGTGCTAAATGTGGTCCCCAGCAATTTGATCATTGCTTGATTGAGACATATATATTGCTCTGTGTTTGTCAGCAAATTGTTTGCCTCCCCTGTTTGGAGAATGGTATCACTGCTACAGCTGTTGGTACTGTAACAATACATGTGTGTCATGAATTATGTACATGCCTGAATGACTTAAGGTAGTAGTTGCAGTGTAGAACAGATGAGTAGGAATGTCAGATTGCATATCAGCATACTCCACAAGTGTCCCTAATTTTGGCTATTACCTTTGCTCTGACATTCAACAGTCCACAATGCTTTTTGAAAAAGGTGTTGGATTCTTATGAAGAAATGATGACAGTCATTGCAATCAAAGACTTTTTTTTTGTTTTTCTTCAGAAAACGAATGCTAATTCATGTAGTCTTATTTTGTGAGCTTACTAAATCTGTCGTATTGCTACTTCCAGGAGTATCTTATTTGGAAGCTTTCTCCATGAGTCTGTTGCTGACAGGATGAGAGGTATGCTGCAAGTATACAAATAAGACAAATTACATAAAGCAATAGTAACAAAAAGTACTGGGTCATATCAAAGGCTTTGGAAGTCATTGTTAAGAAGAAACCGATAATTGTTTCTTTGTTATGTAAAGTTTGGCATTAAATACCATAGTTCAGGTTATGCTATAACAGAATAACTATGCAAAGATTACCACGTGAGCAGCCAGAATGCAATTCAAATATAATATTGTACTGTGCACATCTTAAGAAATGGATAGATTGGCCTAAAGTCTGGATTGATGTGTGTGCTTTTTTTAGAAATAATTCCTGGGAAATAGTATTCAGAAGTGAAGAGACATATGAACAGTTTTATTGGCATACCAGGCTGTGATTTGTTTGATGTCTCTGGTCATGCAAAGTTGACTAATTAGTTGAATCTAGCCAAGTTAGAAATGTGAGACTTTAGTTCACTGAAAGAGGGGAGATGGGAGGAGTAACTTGGCCAGGTGCTGAAACTTGCAAAACTGCTCTTTGTAAAAAGTCTTTTTCATCTCAGTAATTTGTTGACACTTTTGCAAGCTTCTTTCAAAGACTCTGAAGTGCATCAATAGGCATCACATTTTTAAAAGTCAGTACAGGCCAGTCAATGACAAATGATCTGCAGACCCTCAAACCTGGCATTTTTTTAGGTGTTTTATTCTAAGTGAATGGAAGTGTAGACTGACAGCAAATGGTATGCCTACTTTTTCTCACAATCTGAATTCTCATAGTGCATTATGGGACGCATTTAGCTTTGCAAAGCAATAAGGATGTTTATCCCCATGCAGGCAGACAAGGATGAAATAAATAAAAAAAATGCAATTAGGAATGAGTAGTTATTTTGCTGTAGGGGGAGGCAGCTTTGTGCGGTGGAGTAATTCATGGCAGATAAAAATACATGTTTTTTTTTCATTTGCTTGTAGTAGTCCTAAGTCTTGCAAAAGGTGAGACTGTAGGAATTAGAGAAAAGACTGGTAATCTTTTAATCTGTCTTGCAAAATCTGTGCTAAAAAAATTTATTTTTCAAGAATGTACACATGAGAAAAGTTCAAATTAATTTGCATAACGTTGAACATCAATATAACAATAAACTCTGTCACATATCGTCTACTCAGAGGCGATCTCTGCTTAACATACAAGGCCATGTCATACCCAGAACTGTTGGACATGCTACACTTAAATAAATCCCAATCCCTCAGAGCCACACGCTCCAGGGATCTAAACCTTGTCATCACAATAAACAAAACATGCTGGAGGGATAGGTTCCTGACCCAGAGACTCTCCAGACTCTGGAAGAGATTGCCCATACATGTCAAGCAGAGTGCCTCTTTGGCCCTCTTCAAAAGGATCCTTGATGATTGGATGGGAGAAAGGAAATTCACCCCGGGGATCACGTCAGTTGCCCTGCTAGACAGGAGTCCAGGGAAGTAAATAGTGTGGGAAGAAATAGCCAGGGAATTGTTATGGCTAGGCTTGTTTAGGCCCTAGGGCTGATAGTCTAGTACCAACCTATGAACCTATGAACTATTTGTAGTTTAATGTGAAGTGAGTCAGTGAAATCTGAAAGTGGATCTGAAGCAGTAAAACAAGAGTACAATGATGACTCTTGGAAAGAAATACTGAAAACTATTAAACAGAATGTAGAACTTTAAATTGATACAAGTGCAGACTGTAATATTTTGTCAGAAAATACATGTAATGTTTTACAGCTAGAAATACTCAAGAGAAAGCTTTGTTTACAATGGGAATCTATTCTGGCCACTGGTGGTACTATTAGGTCAATAATTGCTGACATGATGCAAAAACTAGGAACTTCACTCTTCTTTTTCAAATAGTTGTACTTAAAAAGCGAATTCTCCTAATATTTAAGGTCATCCTGTTTGTAACAAGTTAGGAATGGTAAAATTAATTCATACTGTAAAACAAAGCTTACTTTGTAGCAAATTAGTCATATGATCCACAGACATCTCAGATATTATGTAGAGCGATAGCCATGATACGCTGCATGACCATGCTTGTTTATTCACAGACTTAGAAGCTTTGCAAAATAATATTATATACCGTAAAATCTGATGCAGTTACAGTGATTCACGTTCCAAGAAAAGTACCTGTATCTCCCAGAAGTCAATATGAAAACCCAATGAAGAGACCAGCAATCCTAGGTTTCATTATTAAATAATGAGAGCCAACAGAATGGGTACACGGAATGATTGCTGTTTTGAAAAAGACAAGATTCTTATTTGTATTGATCCACAAGAGCTAAAGAAAGTGCATAGAGAGTATCCATTATTCATTGCTTATAGTTAAAGCAGGTGGTCTTGATAATGCCCAATGCTTATTTTTTTCTCTGTTCTTGAAGAAAACAGAGATTCTAACAGATATATACAGACACTGGAAATGTTCAATGAAGTAGAAACTTTTAATGTTCCACAATATTCACAAAGGTTGCAGATATGGCTGTCCTTCTTCAGAGATTCTTTCAGATAAAATTAGACAAAACAAACTTGAACCTCTATACATTTAGTATACCATTATGAAGATACAGATTGCTTAGACTTAGTTTTTCATATATTGCCAGCATCAGTGGTATTCCAAACTGTTGCTGCCAAAGTAGTTGAGGGCTTAGCTAGAGTACAAAACATAACCGATGACCTATTAATGTAGGATCAGGCATGAGAAGGGCATACTAAGAGACTGATATATTAATGAACAGATTAAGAGATAATTTCAAGATAATTAAAAGCAAATGTAAATCTGTGACAACAACTCTGAAATTCATCAGTCATTTTTTAACATCAGAGGGTCTGACACCTTGTCCAGAAAAAATCTGAGCAGTCAAGTAGATCATACT
This sequence comes from Protopterus annectens, assembly GCF_019279795.1. Classification (NCBI taxonomy): domain Eukaryota; kingdom Metazoa; phylum Chordata; order Ceratodontiformes; family Protopteridae; genus Protopterus; species Protopterus annectens. Next base: position 679,385,612 of record NC_056733.1, read on the forward strand.
TCTTAACCTCTTAGCACTGTAATCAAGCTCAGAACCAAAACAAATGGGATTGGGGGGGGGGGGGGGCAAAGGCCCAACATTTGGAACAGATTTTAAGTACTGTTATTATCAACTTAGAAAGTTGCTAGAATAACAGGTTTTGCATTAGCATATATTTTCTAAAGGATATGAAGTCTGAAATTCAAATGTTTGTCATTATTTAGTGACTATAATCCTCAAGGATTTGACAGAAATCCACATAATTTATGAGGGACAGACCAACAGTAGGTGGCAAAAATATGGACATTCTGTAAAAGTCTGGATAATTGAGAGGTATGATGTACATGCCAAGGCCTGAAGACACACATTCCAGAGACTTCTATGAATGACACAGTATTTTGTTGAGTGTTTATTTAGCATGTCTGAGTTTACTATTCCTCTAATAAAGCTGCTTGAGCAAGAATTAGCATTGGAATGGTGCTATGAGCAAGAAAATTATTCTGAAATGCTTAAGAAACTCGTTATTGATGCTCAGCATTAAAATGTTATGATCTGAATAAACCACTTCTGTTGCAAGTAGATGCCAGTCAGAATGTAGTAGGAGTTGTAATCACATAAGAGAACAGACAAGATCCATGTAGGTCAATAGCATTTACAGATGTAAAATGAAATATGCTTGTTTAGAAAAGGATCTGTCAGCAATAGTGTGTGGTTGTGAGAAAATCTCATGAATATGTCAGATGGAAACACATAATCCTTTATAAAAATATATTCAAAAAAATATTTGTGCAAGGCACCTCTGAGGTTACTGAAGATGTTGCTTAATCCACATATGCATTTGAAAGTGAAATACAGATCAGGCAATGAACTATCCATGGCAGATATACTGAGTAGAGCATATTTATCTGAGAAGTATGAAGGATTCTTAGAAAATGAACTACAATTTTTTCGAGTGATTCTAAAGTTATGAGTGACACTGATTTAGATGGTTTACTAGTAAAACTTGTTAACTGCATCGGTCGACCAGCATATGGTCGACTTGCAGTTTCCATGTGGGCAGAATGTCAAACCCAAATCGATTGACTATACTACAGAGAATGGTAGTGTCAGTTGAGCATTTGGGTTCGACATTGTGCAGGGGGATCGTGGTTCAGTGAGGAAAAGGGAATTAAGCCATTTCCTCACTGAAGTGTGATCTTGGAATTGGTATATTTAATGTGCAGGGGGTGTAGGGGATGCAGAAGGGCATAGCCCCTCTGCAAAACAGTAGAATTAATGTACCATTGACTGTAAAGTCTAAAAGTACATTAATGTTCATAGCAGGAGGTGCGTGATGTCACCTCCTGCTATGTTAAATACATCCAACCATGGTTGACAATGTATTCATTTTTGGATTGATTTACTTTTTAGCATGCCGAATTCCACATTTAGAGTCGGCATTTGAAATGGTTGACCAATGCCGTTTTGACATGTCAATAGTGCTATCTACAGTAATGTTGATAAACAAGTAGATATTGCAGAGACATGATCTTTGAGAGAATAGTATTCTAAATTAGAATTGAATAGAAAACAAAATCACTTTGGTAGTTTCAGAATAAGGCATTGATGAGTGTCTAGACCTTGTGACATAGTTCCAGTAACAAATGTTTTCTACTTCTGGATGTAAGATTTTCTTGTATTAGGTCGCTTGGCCTCTTTCAGGATTTGCAAGACCTGGCACACTATGGAATGATGTTAGGAATCAAATTCTATCCTCTTTTCTGATATATTCAGTGTTTTCAGATTGGGATAGAAAACAATGCCTTGCTGTTGTGCCAGCAAAGAGTTGTGCAGAAGTAATGACCATGGTGAAAGAGCGATTAAGCTCATTAGCAGAAAATATCATGTTTTTTTTTTTTTTTTTGGTCAAGAAGGACATCTCAGAATTAACAAGGCTTTCATTTGATTTTGCTTTGAGAAGTAGTTTCTAGATCAGAGGAAAAGGAGGAAAGAGAATACAAGTATGAGACCATTTGAAGGACAAAACATCTGTTCTTCACAGTGTTCTGTGAGATATGGGGAAGAAAAAAAATGCTCTGCCTTGATGTTTGCAGTGTGTGTCAAATAGATCTACTTGTTGATATTTCCACATTTGTACAATCCATTGAAAGATGCCTGGATCTAATTTCCATTCATGAGACAGTTTTAACTTCCTGCTCAGAGAACCTGCCAACCTGTCCTGCTGGTCTGTGCTGAAAGTTGCAACCTGACCTGTAAATCTTTCTCCTAGATTTTGATGGTACCTTGCATAGCTGGAAAGATAATAACCAGAAAACAGCTAATGTAGTGCTCCCTCAGTACAAATACCTCTGTAGTCAGCTCCAAAATGAAGATGAAATTTAAATAACCAATGCTGCCAGTATAAAAATAATTTTAATATAACAAAAAAAAGTCAGATTACATAGGTTAAGAGCTTTCGATCTTATTTAGCTGTGTAAAGGACTTCATTGGAACCATTTACCCAAGATACAAATTGCCTTGTATACACATAGGTGTAATTGTTTAGTGTTCCATACCAATTTAGTTTAATTACATTTTTTTAAAGACCATTCATATTGAAAACTTTTCATTTAAAATGACAAACATACAGTACTACCTCAAAGGCAAATGCATATAGACCCTCTGAAAAAAATTATACAAATATAATTGTATTTTTAAACAATGTTTTAAACAATATTTTGAAATAAACAATACTTATTTAAAAATAAAAAGTAAGGACAAGTCTTGTAAATGTCTTTAAAAGTACAAAACGTCTGCCATACAAAACTTCTGACATCACTCTCAGAATTAAAACTAACTACTCCCACTCTATTATGGTTTCAAGACTACCTCTCCCAAAGCTAACAAGCTGTTCAGTGGAAAAACTCCCTTTTCCCCTACTTTCTGTAAAACTAGGAGTCCCCCAAAGATCAATCCTAGGACCCCTGCTTTTCACTATATTTACAAATAATCTTCGTAAAGCCACCCCTCTAGCAAACCTGGTTCAATACGCTGACGACTCCACCTTAATCTGCTCTGCCCCCCACCCTCCAACAACTTCACATCAAGACCCAAGAAGCCTTTACATCCATCAAAACCTGGCTAACAAACTCCCAGCTAATACTAAAGCCTAAAAAGGCCCAACTTACGCTCTTCCATCCTTCCAAAGCAACAGTACCTACTCCCCATTCTCTATTTCTGCATCATATAAAACCCCTATCTCCCACATCACACAAACCAAATTACTAGGGGTCATTATTGACAATAATATGAAATTTGACAAACACATAGCTCATACAATAACCAAGGTCAACAAAAAACTAGGTACTCTTTACAGATGTAAAAACTTCCTAACCAGCAACAGTAAAGTTACCTTAGCTCATACCCATCTTCTCTCTACCCTACCGTATGCTTCTCATGTCCTAATTAATTTAAACAAGAGTGATTTAAACAAGGTATCAGTATACTACAACAAAATAGCAAAATTTGCAACAAACTCCTCCTAATTTACCCACCACTTTCAAGCCCTAAAACAGCTTTCCTGGCTGGAACTCCCAAACACCTTAGCTCTAAACCAACTTCTTCTAGCTCACCAAATACTGTACCAACCTGACAAAACTCCAGCCTTACAAGACCTGATCACTCTCTACTGCAATAACTGAGAACTTAGATCCAATAACAAGGCACTAATCGTAATCTCCAAAAGCCATTACAGCTCTGGTGACTCCCTGTATTCTAGCAACATTGCCAAGACTTGGAACTCCCTACCACTAACAAATCAGGGTACAACCTAACAAACCCATCTTCAAAACACAGCTTATTTCCCACCTAAACAACTCCTGGACATGCAACTGCCTAGCACCTAGCTGACATATTCTAACAACTTTCCCCTACCCACCACTGTCCAACCTCTTCTTTAAAATTCCCACAAATGCACTATATATTATCACACATTACTTACCAACTCACCGCCGCCTATTCGCCACTGTCCCATCTATACCCACTAACTCTCCCCTAGACTAAGTTAAAAAGCTTTCCCTTAAAATGTCAATGAACCTCATATGAACTTGTCTATATTCTCCTCCTTTGACAAACTGGCTAGTATTTTTAGTTTTTCCTTTCTTCTCTTATCTTCATTACATCTTCAAGATCATCTGGCTAGTATGTTTTAGTTTTTCCTTTCTTGTCTTATCTTCGCTACATCTTCAAGATTATCTCTACTAAACATACAGTATGAATGTCAATCATATGTTATTACCTGCTATACTTTTAATTGTATGTCTAAACCACTATGCTTATGTAAATATCTTATGCAATCATATGTTATTATCAACTTTATTTTATAACTGTTTGTCTAAACCACAATGCTCATGTAAATATCTTATGTATAATATGTTAGCAATTGTTCTGGAGCTTTTCTCCCCAGACCTGCTCTGAAAACGGACAGCTCTGACCAGTCGGACCTCCCTGGTAAACAAATGTAAAATAAAAATAAATAAAAACATGCACATATAAAAAAGTTCTAATAGGTGCATTCTAAAGATAATATCATAAACACTCTGCTTTCATTTTTAAAGCCGGGAGAATAGCAATCTGTTCATTTAAACTTGAGCAGTTAGTGACATTTAATCTGAACTGACATATCATCTCCCTAAATTCTAAATATGTCTCCCAAGATCCTCCTCTTTCATTGTAAGGCACTATTTCCAAAATGCCAAAAAGGAATTTTTCTGAAACCTTTGCAAGACTGAGTATGTTTAAACAAAGAACTGTTGGTATTTTCTCTCATAAGATTATAACTATGTTCATAAATGCATTTATGTAACTGTCTCTCAGTCTTGTCAACATAAAAATCCTAACAGGCAGTACAGACTGTGATGTAAGTGATTCCTTTAGTTCCACAGTTCCATAGTTGGAAAGCTCTGGTTCCTCCTTACTTAAGTACTGTATGACTACAGAACTGTCTGCCTTGGTGTGTAAATGTCCTAATCAGAAGATCCTCTGAAAGCATACTGCTTTTTGTTCTATTTTAATATGTAGGGAAGAGGCGTTCTCTCACTGAGTCTATTTGCACTGCACTGACCCACTTTAAAATACCCCTCCCCATCACAATATGAACAGTCCGCATCGCTGACAGGGATGAAGAAGAATTCCTATGGATATATTTGTAATGCCTGTCCATGCAGATGTTAAGATATGGGTGTCTCTTGAAATTCTATGACAGTAATAGTGATTCTCAGAATAGCAAAACTGAAAGCATGAATGTCAGTGAATATAAAATCTGGTGTTACAGTTCCCTACAGCATTCCACATTCTCCAAGGGATAGTGATCTTAAAATTAATATATACAATTAGCAGGGGTGTCAAAGGATATGGGGATGCTAGAACAACAGCAGATTGTGAGGGTTAAAGGGTGCACTAGAAGAGCTTTGTGAACTATGTCAAAAGATGGTGTTATTCCTCTTTGCTAACTTTGGCTTCACTGTATATGTAAAACACGAAATTTGAGTTTAAACTATATGTTTCTTCTTGCTGCAGACTGGAAATAATTTTACTTTATAGTAAGTTTCATAATGTGCAGCTACGTGTCAGTACTCGTTCTTTTATAAGCAGTTGTCTTCCATTTGCTGCCTTGCAACACTGGATCTCTTGGTTGGTTCTTGGCTAAAATGTCTTTTTTGGTGTGCTTGCAGGTAGTCCCTGCATCCAAATGGGGCTTTGTCAGGGGGTGTTTGATTACACCTACATCCCAAAGATATGCTGTTGGTGAACTGGCAATCTGTAAATTGCCTATAGGTGTATATGCAGTAAAGTGCACTAGCCGTTTAAAAGCATTTATAGCATTTACTGTCTGTTTTTCCTCTGTTTTCTGCAAAAAAAGAAAAAAACAACAAAAAAAAAATCTTGTTTCCCGCCTTACTGAACTAGAATAGTCCAGTCTTCAGAGTTTGCTGATCTCTGGGCTTTGTCTTGGTTCCTGTGCTATTCCATATCCTTATTTGGATAAAAGGAAGCATCTTTGTTCACCAGTGGGAGTGGGGAGCACTGAGCGGCCTATTTGTCCCTAGAGGAGTGGTTCCAGCCAGAAACTTGTAGTCTATTGGCCATTTTGGGTCAATTCCTAGCTCTTTTCAGCCCCCTGTAATAAGGCCCGCTTTGCGCTTTTTCACTTGTATTCAATTCAGCACAGCTCCTCGTGGTGTCCTGCAGAGTTCTACAAGCAGCAGAGAGCAAAAGAGTGACTTTTTCCTGATTTAAGTATTTTTTTTCTGGCTTTTTGATTATTTACTGCTTAGCGACTGCATTTTCGCCTGTTTATACAGCTCTGCATTCTATTTAAACTGTTTTTGTGTTGATTAACTGTTTTGCACTTTTAAAAAGTTATTTGTTGCTTAATTTTACCTGTAGGCTAACACACTCAAGTGCGCTAGCCGTTTAAAAGCATTTATAGCATTTACTGTCTGTTTTTCCTCTGTTTTCTGCAAAAAAAAATCTTGTTTTCCCGCCTTACTGAACTAGAATAGTCCAGTCTTCAGAGTTTGCTGATCTCTGGGCTTTGGCTTGGTTCCTGTGCTATTCTGTATCCTTATTTGGATAAAGGGAAGCGTCTTTGTTCACCAGTGGGAGTGGGGAGCACTGAGCAGCCTATTTGTCCCTAGAGCAGTGGTTCCAGCCAGAAACTTGTAATCTATTGGCCATTTTGGGTCAATTCCTAGCTCTTTTCAACCCCCTGCTATAAAGCCCGCTTTAGCGCGCTTTTGCGTGATTTAGCGTGGAGTTGCCCATAGAGCACCATTGGGCAGCGCCGGTTAAACAAGGTTAAACTATTTCTGGCTCTGTAAAGTCTGCTCTTCAATTTTTCCTTAGAACTTCTCTACTTGCAATCTAAACAGTCTATTCTCTATCTCAAAAGCTCAGCACTTGCTCTTAAAGCATTTTTATATAGGTAAAGTACTTATATACTAAACTAAGTACTACATTAGCCTAGAATCCCCTTGAGTACCCATTTCCCTATAGGTCCCTTCTGACTCAGTTACACAGCAAACTTTTTCACTTTTTCTAGCATGTCGAAGGGTCAGTTGCTAGCGTCCTCTCCTGTTCAGCTGATGAATCTGGGCATCTTGAGGCAATGTTACAATTGCCTCATGTACACAGACAACCCACTCCTTCTCCCACAAAACACAAATACATGTGAGAGATGCAACTATACAGCCAAACTGGAGGCTGAGCTCTCTCAACTCAGGACTGGCAAGACCAGACAGGAGGAGAAGGAAACCATGCACACCACAAACCCAGTTTCACATAGAACTATCACAACTGCAAAACAAACACATAAACACACAAAGACATACTGGAGGCACTGATCAAAATCTACCAAAACTACAGAGGCCTCCAAAGCAGACACCCAAGCAACTGCCACCTCAAGACATAAGACATGCAACACATAGTTCTCAAAGTCAGTGTGCTTAACAGCCACAGCCCTTAAGGCCAAACACAATGCCAGACACACTTGTTATAGGTGACTCCATAGTCAGACACACTGACGTCCCACTCACCAGACTGAACAAGGAAAAGATCACAGTAAGCTGCCTGTCAGGCGCTAGAATCCGCCACATAACACAAGCACTCAGGTCACTCCACAGCAAGTACAAGTATGACTCAGTCATTGTCCATGCCGGTGTGAACGACCTGAGACGTACCTCCCTGGACTACATGAAAAGAGACATAGAGGAGCTCTCAGATTATGTAGCCCAGGCCGGTATGACCCTGACCCTGAGCAGTATCCTACCCTCACCAAGAATGATGCCACAATACAGAGACAAAATGATCAGCTTTAATAATTGGCTTAATTACTGGTGTCATTCTAAGGGGATCCAATGTCTGTCTGCCTGGGATGACATGCCTGACAAGCCACGCTGCATGAGGGACGGCTTGCACCTGTCACCCTGGGCTTCGGATATTGGCAAAGGCTCTTGCCACCCCCATAGTGCCTTTTTTAGGCAAGGCTCAAATGATAAACCTACCGCCCTAGAAAACAAAAATGGAGAAAAACTAAGGGTAATACTGCTCAATGCCAGAAGTCTAAACCTCAAGATGCACGCCCTCGAAGCCCTCCTCAGTATGGAGAACATCGATGTCTGTGTTGTGACTGAAACCTGGTTCAAGGCTCCTGAGAGCACCCCATCACTATCAGGTTATACCTCATATCATGCTTTCCGGCCCCAAAATCCAGACCGAACCACAAAAGGAGGGGGAGTATCCATATTCATAAAGGATACCCACACCTCCAGGTTAGTGGCAACGTACGAAGCATCGGAGACCATCCAGGTGCAATTAACCATAGGTAAAACTGCCCTACAGTTTGTAGCATGCTACAGACCACCCTCTCAAACTCAGGAAACCCACACAGCCTTCCTGAAGACACTGGAGATTATGAATGTCTCTCCAAACACCATCATATTGGGTGACTTCAACTACCCAAACATAGACTGGGAACATTACTCAAGCCCCAACACCCTAGCCCAAAGGTTCCTGGAGTTCATAAACTCAAATGTTATGGAACAACTAGTCACCATTCCCACAAGAGGAGAAAATATACTAGACCTGATCATCACAAACATGGGGACAAAATGCTCCACACCGGAAGTATATCCCTCATTGGTGAGATCAGACCATAAATTAATCTCACTGGAGATCCACATCCTGCCCCCAACCCCAGCAAAAAAGACCACAGTGAAGAACTTCTCAAAAGCAAACTTCACACTTCTTAAGACTGGAGTGGTATCCTTCAAGGCCCTCGAGCCAGTGGAAACCACAACCCACGCTGCTGAAACCCTTACAAATGCCTTCTACGAGCACCTCCAGGAATGTATGGATCAAGCAATCCCTAATAAAATCAAGACCCTTTCCACCAAAGGCAGGCCCCGGTCTGGTGGACCCCAGCCATAAACAAACTCTACAACAAGAGGAGAAAGCTATTACATGACAGAGCAAAATCCCTAAAAGGGAAGGCATCTCTGATCAATACTAGCAAAAACTACGATCACTCATAAAATCATCCAAGGCCAACTTTGAGAGAAAAATCGCTAATGACACAAAAGACAATCATAAGGCCTTCTTTAGCTATGTTAGAAACCTGGGTGGAAACTCCCAGATATGCTCAGAATTAGTCCAAAATGATACAAAAATCACTGAACCCACAGACATTGCTAACATACTGGCAGACAGGTTCAGTGCAAATTTCTCCGCCCCCCCCCCCAAAAGGAGAAATATCTATCCCACCAGAGTCTAGCCTCCCAAACATCTCAGATGCCCAGGTGAGAGCTGCTCTCTCTAAAGCAAAAAAACACAGCATCAATGGGACCGGACGGTGTCCCCGGCTGTGTGCTACACAAACTCAATGAGGAACTAAACCCACACATAAGGCTGCTGTTTAATCTTAGCCTTACTACAGGATGCGTACCCAAAGAATGGCGTACGGCAACTGTGGTCCCACTCCACAAAGGTGGTGCTTCTACGGACCCTGGAAATTACCGCCCCATAAGCCTGACGAGCCTTGTCTGCAAAGCTATGGAGAGAATCATAATGGAACTCATAAATAAAGACATTGGGGACCTACAGACACTGGATCCTACCCAATTTGGCTTTGTCAAGGGCAGATCCTGCCTCTTGAATTTGGTCGACTTTTTCGAAACAGTCACTAAGGCCATTGATGAGGGTAAGGCAGTTCACACAGCCTACCTTGACCTAGCAAAAGCGTTCGACACAATACCCCACTTGGGCATCATAGAAAAGCTCACCAGCTTAGATGTAAACCCATATGTCACAAGATGGGTTACAAACTGGCTTAAGGACAGAACACACAGGGTTAGAGTTGCTGGTGCCATGTCAGACTCTAAGCCGGTCACAAGCGGTGTCCCACAGGGCTCAGTTCTGGGCCCCCTCTTGTTCGGCATTTATTTTTCTGAAGTGCAGGCAAACATAGGGGGATTGTGGCTGACAAAATTTGCAGATGACTGCAAACTGGGCACCATAATTGACACTCCATCAGACACAGACATCCTCCAGAGAGGTCTCATAGAAATGGATAACTGGTGCCAGAGCCATGGCCTTAAGCTAAATGCCAAAAAATGTATAGTCATACCCTTTGGGAAAAACAAGGTAACCCCTAATTACCACATAGGTGGTAATCCATTAAACACGGAAGAAGTTATCAGGGACCTGGGGACCCAAGTTGACAGTAACCTCTCTTTTGACACTCACATTGCCAAAGTGGTTAGGAAGACCTTCTACATTGCCCACCTGATCATGAAGGGATTCACATCCAGATCAGGAGAGGTCATTGTACCCCTGTACTCTTCACTTATCAGACCAATGATTGAGTACAACGCCCCATTCGGAATGTACCTTACCCGACACCTGCAGCAGTTGGAAAGACCCCAAAAGTTCCTCACCAAAAGGATAAAGGGGCTCAAACATATGTCATACGCTGCCCGACTGAAGAAACTCCAGCTCTATTCAGTCGCATACCGTCTGCTCAGAGGTGATCTGTGCCTGACATACAAGGCCATGTCCAACCCGGAATTAATGGACATGCTCCACCTCAAAAAATCCAAATCCACCAGAGCCATGAGAGCAAGAGACTTAAACCTCAACTCTGATATAAATAGGACGTGCTGGAGGGACAGATTCATCATCCAGAGACTCCCTACACTATGGAACAGAATCCCAGTCCATGTGAGGCAGAGCCCCTCACTGACTCTGTTCAAGAGAAATCTTGACGAGTGGATGGGAGATCGTAGGTTTACCCCGGGAATCATCTCTGTGTCACTGCTGGACAGAGGCACAGCAAACTAATGGGTATAGTATTCTCATCCTAAGGGGTGGTGAAAGCCACACACACTCTGGCTATAGCCTAGTATGAACCTATGAACCTATGAACCTATGAATGTCTGTGTGTGTTTGTGTGTTGTGTGTGTGTGTGTGTGTGTGTGTGTGTGTGTGTGTGTGTGTGTGTGTGTGTGTGTGTGTGTGTGTGTGTGTGTGTGTGTGTGTGTGTGTATGTGCGCTGCATTGGTCTGGTGCCCTAATAAACCATTCAAGGTAAGCTTGTATGTCTTGTGCCCCTTGAGTGCCAGGATAAGTCCACCTCTGTCTCTTTTGACCTTGCAATTGCTTAATCGGGTATTTAGAGAATGAATGAATGGCTGAATACAGACTCTTCACATCCTGACTGAAAAATTGCAAATAGCTAGATACACTAGTTTGTTAGAAGCATTTTGAGGTATGCTATGTACAATGGCCTTGTGACAAAACTATGTCAAGCTAAAATAATTATATTTATTTTCACAAAACGCTAAATTATATGGGATGGATAGGGGCTATGGTTTCATGATCTAAAAAATTATTGCCAATTTATATGTCATGGTGCAGGCTTTAAACCTGCACAGCTAGAATCAAATAAAATATGAGGAGTGTCTGGCCTTAACAGCATACAGTAAAAACACTCTGCTGTCTCAGGTAACAGCTAATACCTGCCACACCCAAATAACTTTTGCACTATAGTGCTGCAGATCAGAATTAAAGTCTCTGGTTTCCCGGACTCTCACCTACATCAGACTGAGCCCAGCATATTCTAGTGCAATCTTACTGACAATAATTAAAACATAACCCAAATTATCTTGTAGTCTAATATATAGGCATGCACACATGATATTTTTCAGGAGGGTTTAATGATTTCTGTACAGTACCAACACCCATTTCCTTATCTTTGGAATAATGATGTACTAGCTAGGCCACACTAGCAAATCAAAACACAGTTCATGTAAACTAAATCATTAGATATTTGTATGGTGGGAATACCTTGTATAATAACTCTTCGAAAAGACTGAAGTCAAGATTTTTTAGTATGCCATTCACTGCACATACTTTTAAGCTAATAATACATAAATCACTAATCAAATGTATTTTGAAACTAAATAGTAAAATTCTTTACTTGAAATGGTAAGCAACACACTTTGTAAAATGAAATATGTAAGCAGCTTTAAACATGCATAAAGAAAATATAAAATAAATATGTTTTAAATGACAGCTGTCATAATGATTTGTTTCTAACAGCTTAATTGAATCTATCAGTACCAGTAGCTAAAAAAATACTGAATTCTGAATATCTCTGACTTGATGTCCAAACAATAGCCACATAATTCCACAAACAAATGGAAGCTAGCTTGAACTTTATTTCAAGAATACAGTCCACTGTGCACATTTAGTAACTTCACTGTTACTTTCTATTTAAAAGAGTCCAAGGTATTCCTTCCTGTGTGGATCTTACATTTTTAAGATGCTTTTCCTTGGGGGGTGAGGGTAAGTCCAACAAGCTTGTATCCTAATAAAGTAATGTATTATGTATTTTTAGCTGAAAGCACTACAAACATGAGCACATTTGAAAAACAGGTTTAATTTCAGTTTCTGATAGTTGTAGAATACTGTTATATAGCTTATATATTGTTATATAGTTTATGAACCTCAAAAAGGACAGCAACCACAGATGTTCAACAAACACACTGCCTTACTGTCATTTGGGTAGTACTGCTCTGCTAACCTCCACTGGCAGGCTACTAAAGCTCAGAGTACCTCCAAGTGCCTGCCTGTGAGTATGATGGATCAATCATCTGGCAATACAGAGTCTGCGTTACACATCCACTGACAGTACCCTTTCAGTTTTCTAGTGCCATTCTAGTTCCATTGATCCTAGTATTGGAAGATAGTTTCTAAGAAAGCTTGCAATTCTCATCTGCTGTATGACTCCCTGACTAAAAAAGTGTTTATGAAAATCAGGGTGTGCTAGGCCATGCCTGCCCTCCAAACTTCCTTCTCTGCAGACCCTGATTCTGTGTCTCCAGTGACCTTTTCCAATAAAAAGACCATCATTGAACCCAGTCCCTCTAGATAATCTAGGCAAGGGAAAAGAAGCTGGTACAGTCCAACATGGTAGCTTTCGATGTGTTCAACTACCAATGTTTTATGTGGAAGTTTGTGTTGAGGTGTTTACGTATATAGTTTATGCAAGTTTGTTGCGTCATTACCTGCTGAGCAGAAAGACTATATGAAAAAAGATTGTTTCCAACGTTTCTCAAGTATCTAAACATACTTTAAAGAGTGCCTTGGAGGGGGCTGATACTGTTTCAAGAAGTGCAGTGATGTCACTTGTGGTGAGGAGGTTTGCTTGGTTGCACGGCCAAAACATTTCATGAGTTAAAAAATGAGATTATGAATGCCCTACTTGATTCTGATTGTGTGTTTGGTACAGCAGCTGATCAGATTCTAATACTCTGGGATGTCAGAAACAAACTGATGAAAGGGGTGTATAAAATGTTCCATATACCCAAGATTTCCCCCATAAGAAGGATAATTTTCAGTGGCCCAACAAACAGAAATCCCAGCTGAACAAAAACCAAGGCACCAAAAGGAAATGCAGGACAAGAACTCTTCCAAATCTTACACGAGGGGTTCCTTTCTGAAAAGGATAACTCTCCTTCCAACCTATGACTATGTTGAGGCTCAGCAACCATGATTCCCAAGCTCCCCTCCAGGTGCCCTGTCTTAAAAGTTAGCTGTCAACAAAATGGCCTAACCATCAGTGGTTTCCAACAAATGGATGCTCAACATCATTGGCAGAGATTACAGGTGGAAGTGGAAGGAACATCCATCTCCTTTTAGGGAATCCCTCCTCATCCGCCAGACCAGACTTTGTTATTCCCTCCTATATTCTGGCACATTCTAGACTTAAGGGTTATAGAGCCGGTACTTCCTTTGGAGAGAGAGTGAAAGGTTTCTAAATTTCCTGGACAACAAAAAAGAACAGTCATGGAGACTGGTGTTAGACCTTTCCTTTCTGAATATTTTTCAGCTGGACCACTGCTTCATGGTGATTCTGGACTTGAAAGATGGGAACCATCATTTCCCCGTTGCCCATCACTTCAGTAGATATCTGAGATTTGTTGTCTCTGGTTCACACTATCAGTTCTCTGCATTGCTCTGTGGGGTATCCACTTCACCTTGAGTGTTTATGAAATGCCTTGCTTTGGTACTGGCTCACTGTAGGACTCTTGGCATTACATTTTTCATTATTTGGATGGTTTGCTGATATGTGCAGTCTGTACCCAGGTGTTTGGAATTGCTTGAGAAGGTCTTCATGTTAAGCTAGTCTTCAGAAGTTATGCCTAACACCCTTAGAAAGACTCATCTTCCTGGGGTGTTTAATCAACACTGACAAATGGATGGCCTTTTTATCCCGAAGACAAGGTCCTGTCTTACCAGACGATGTTTCAGGAATTCTCCAGGAGGAATGTCACCTTGGCAAGAGAATTCCTAAAAATTCTAAGACTGACGGTGCCCATGATTCTCATGATACCACTGGCCCATTTCCACACAAAGAAAATTTAGTGGCATGTACAAAACTGTTAGACTTAGCACTTATTTTTCCCAGAATCCCATTTGCTGGTGCTGGACTTCATCAAACAAGAATTACAGTGTTGGACAGCACAGTTGCATATCGATCTAGGACTTCACTGTTTTCCACCTGATCCAGTGCAATCTGTCCAGACAGATTCATCCAATTTTGCTTTGGGAGCTGTATCAATGGGAGTACAAGTGCAGGCCATTCAAAGGCCTAACGATACATGGAAACACATCAGTATCATTGGAGGTGATTCACGCCTTGCAAATCCATCACCACCTAGGGACTGTGGGCCCTCTTCTTGTGGATATGGACAACACAACAGTGATGTGGTACCCCAAGAAACAAGGGATGCAAGTTCATACCCTCTGTGCTATTAGCAATGATGAGCTAGAAGATGGCTTTACAGCATTCTGTAACACGTCAGGCATCATACATCCTGTCAGAGCAAAATGTTGTGGCAGACAGACTAAGCAGATCCTTGGCAGACCTGCACAAGAGGCAGCTCACGGCAGGAGTGTAACAGGATCTAGTCCAGATGTGGGGAATGCCTTAAATAGATCTGCTCACCTCCTTTCAAAACAGACAGCTGGAAAAATTCTGTTCCGCACATCCTTGCAGCCATGTTTGGAGGACAGATGCATTCACTTTCCCTTGGACAGGAACATACCAGTATGTGTTTCTACCCTTTCCACTGATTCACAAGGTACTTAGGTACTTCTGAAGATTCAGAAAGAAATGCCAAAGATCATTATGGTGACACTCTATTGGCCCAGGCAGTCTTGGTTCTCACATCTAATGGTGCTGGCCAAGGGCAATTACTACATAGGCTCATAGGTACGTACCTGGCTAACTGCCCTTTAAGGCCATTTTAAGCTTAGCCAGTTTCCCTTTTTGTACTTGAATTAACTTATTCCATTTGGTTAGAGATCGGCCTTATCCATTGCATGGTCAGTAATTATGTATTACTCCTAATGAGAATAACTAGGATCATACCATATATATTTTGAGGGGAACACATGCATAGAATAAAGCATTTAGGAACTGCATATGGCCAT
Source organism: Protopterus annectens (assembly GCF_019279795.1). Classification (NCBI taxonomy): domain Eukaryota; kingdom Metazoa; phylum Chordata; order Ceratodontiformes; family Protopteridae; genus Protopterus; species Protopterus annectens. The sequence continues at coordinate 679,401,125 of NC_056733.1, forward strand.
TAGTAGTACAGAGGGTAGTCCTGGTGTAAAAATTTTATTTCCCATCCATAGATCCAAGTTGTGCTATGGACAGGGATGAACTTTGTTTTATATGGATGGGGAGTCTGTTTCAGAGCAGTGTTATCTACAAAATATATCTGTCCCTCCAAACCATTCTGTTGATGTTGCAGAAGAGGTATTTCTGATGACAGTTGACTAGCTAATATGCTTTAAATCCATCATTATTGGGTCAGAAGATGTCTTGTATGCCACACACAGACTTGCTCACACTCTGGATTTGCTCACACAGTCTCAGAGGTAACTAGTGCACCCCAGTTTGGAGCAACTACAAATGACAGCGTGGATTATTCAATCTTGATTCAGTTTAGATACTTGTTTCATGAGGATGTGCAGCAGATGTTTACAAATGGATGAGGTTTTCTAAGTGGTGCATAAATGGGAAAAGAGAGTCTCTTGAGGTTAAGATCCCTCTGATCCTGAGATATTTGTGTGAGCTTCTTCAGGATGGCTTATCGTATGCACCCATTAAGGTGCATTTAGTGGCCATCTATGCTTGTCTGTCAGTGGATCCCCATCTTTCTTCTTCTCTTTTGGTAAAACATTTCATGAAAGCAGTATGTATGTATATATATATATATATATATATATATATATATATATATATATATATATATATATATATATGAGACCCCCTCACAAGCAAATTCCTCATTCATGGGATCTCAACTATATCCTGGAAAAACTGAACTTGCCACCTTTCGAACTTGCCACTCAGGCTGATCTGAAGATCTTAATGTGGAAAACTGTTTTGCTTATTGCTCTGACATCTGCAAGGTGAGTTTCTGAGCTGCAAGCTCTCATGGTGTGACAACCTTTCCTTCTTTTCCACAGGGATAGGGTTGTGTTGTGCACTAACCCCTCTTTCATGCTGAAAGTGGTCTCAGAATTCACTCTCAATCATTCTATCAATCTCCCTGTGTTCTTTCCAGAACCTAAGAATAAAGGAGAGAGGATATCTCATACCCTAGATGTGCACTAGCAGCTCAGGTACTACCTTGACAGAATGAAACTTTTCAGGAAGGCTGAAAGGCTTTTTATTTCCTACACAGGGACAAAGAAGGGACAACTTGCCAGTGTGCAAGGCATTTCACGTTGGTTGTACTGTGGTATTGTTTTTTGTTACACCCACCATGACAAGGTGAAGCCAGGCAAATTAAAGGTGCATTCCACCAGGACCTTTTCCTCTTCAGTGGTGAATTGGAACGGTTTGGAATCTAGAATTTTTCTAGATGCACTAGCTGGGTCCACAGTTCATACCTTTATGCCTTTTCTAGATCCAGAGCTGGCTTTGCTAGGACCTTATCCTACCTCTTCCCAGGTTGGTAAGCTTTGGGAATCTATCCAAATGCCAGTAGGACATTGTATTTGTTGAACATGGTACAGTTGCATAAGTCTTATTTAACTGTAACAGTTTGTTACTGGCAGTACCCACCATCCCCTTTTCAGATTTACGTAGTTTGTAGTTTGGGTTGCCACTGAGCACTGTTCTGTGGCCTTTATTGTTGAGAGTGGTTTTTGGTTTGGAACAGCTGGTGATTGCAAATTTTGCATTTCCATCCTCTCATCCTGCTGGACTTTAGAAAGCTAAAAAAGCCATGCCTGTGGTTGTGTAAGGCAGTTCCTATACTGCCAGTTGACTGGTCTACCACACCCACATTCAGGCAGTGGGAGGGACTCTGAGCTTTAGTAGACTGACACAGGAGGGTAGCAGGGCAGTATTACTCATATGCCATTAAGACAGTGTGTTTTACGAACATATCTGTTACAGGTAAGTAGGATTTACGAAAATGTACTTTTTTATGACTATACATACATACATACATACATACATATAGATAGATAGATATTTTTTTAGCTTATCACAGTTTCCAAATACCCCCATTAGACATCAAGCAATCATCTCCGGATCTCCGGAGACACCCTCAAAAAATTAAGCTTCAGATGGAAGGTACATTTCAAGTTATTCTTACCCTTGTCCTTGTTTTGAAAGGCACACTGCATTATTTTACTGTATGTATTTTGCAACTATACCTGCTGACAATCAAGCCCCTTGCTCAAGTGGAAATCTGCTGCATCGATGCCCTTATACTGGGTATACCCTGGCAAAAGAGTGAGGGTTACCCAGAGGAGCCATCATCCAGGCAGTCTTCTCAGTGATTTGAATTGTACCATTGCTTGCATCCCATCATTAATAGCATTCCTGTAACACCCATCCACCCCAGACAGAAGATATGCAATCCTATTCACAGTGGTGACTGATAGCAGTGAAGAATACTTTTCAACTTCTACCAGTCATCTCTTACCTGTGTCAGGTAACGCTTCCCTCTGATTATGCATCGTGTTCCTATATCTACATGTTGCTGTACTGGATGGGTGCATACAAGCTTTATTTCCTGTCTTTCCAACTTTTGATATTGCCTACAAGTTTTCCAGTACTCTCTCATATATTTTACAATACCTGGCTAATAAAAATTGTGCACAAAGTCTTTTTGTGGACTTTAAACCCATATGGCCAAATAAGGAATGTTATCAGGTATTGCTAGAAATGCCTGCCAGGAAGCGCAACTACTGCACCACTTTTCCTCTAGGCCCCCATTGTTTGTACATGAACTCCTATTGCCTTTTCAGATTAGGAGATTCTATGTTTATGCTTCTCAAGTTTTGTAAAGTGGGATCTGAGAGAAGTACCTGTCTCAACTCTCTCTTTTTTGTGATCTACCTCAGTTTCCCTTCTAAGGTAAATCATTAATTTTTCTGACAACTGTGTGTCATATTTAGACTTAGTGCTAGTGACCTTTTTTCTGTGAAATAGCTTCTACCAGAAGGCGTTCAGTACTTTCAGACAGCTGTGATTCAGATTCAGTTTCCTGCTACTACCCAGCTCTTTCCCTGAAGTAGCCACATCATTAGCCTGGTTGGAGGTGGTTCTGCTCTCTGCTACCTTTCTCATGTGATTGAATTCATGCTGCAGGTAAGTCCATGCATGCAAAATACATCATCAGAGTCATCACCTATTACATCATTTGCAGGGATATCAGCAAACATTGCCACTTGCCTGTTTCCATGACCTCTTCTCAGTCTAATGAACCATAGCCAGTGGTACCTGAAGATGTGTCCAGTCTTTTGGCCCTAAATGGAGTATGCCACCTCAGGAAATAAAAATATTCATCATTCTCACTTTTGCAGTAGCCTATGGGTTGTGTCTTGCCCAAGACACAAACAACCATTCAGCTTCCAAAAGCTCTGGCTGCCTCCCACTGATTCACTCTGAGTGCTGATTTGACAGCCCTGTGGAGGGAAAAGCAGCAGTTAGAGTGGAAAATCTTCAGTACTTTCTTGCCACATTGTGAAGAACCAGCTTAGAGGCTCCACAAGAGCAGCATCTGGAACTTCAGTGCCTTTGTTGTGGCAACTAAGTCCCCTTTGGGGAGCCCTTCCACTCAGAAAATGTATTTATCTAGTTTATAGTTATGTTTATTTAAAAAAGAAGTGTTTTTTTTATTTTTGTTAGCTTTAGCAGTTATGGCCCTTTAAAAAACTGTATTTATGAAATACCATCTGTTTCCTCTCTGCAGACAATATACTGAGCCTCAGCAAGTGTTGGGGGCTTATTTGATGTTGAAATGTTCTACTTAGGCAAACCTTTTTGTTCTTTTCCTAAATGTTTCACTATAAGGGAGTATTTCAGTGGGACAGAAACAGCAGAGTATGTAGTACTTATGTAAATACTGTGACAACTTAACCTGCCATTTTTTGCTTCTAAGGAGTACTGACAGGATTTTACTGTACTACTTGGACATTATGATGTATGTTCTGCTTGTGTTCACACTGTGACTATTGGCCTGCCTCATTTTTCTGTCAATTTCTTCTTACAAGGGGCTCTGACAGGATTTTAGTGTACTGATTCTACCTTTATAGGGTAAGTACAGCTTATTTCTTTTCTAAAAGTTTAACTGTGGGGCAGTATTTTAGTTGGTAGAGACAAAGACAGTCAGTAGTGCATATGTTAACTCAGTGGTGACAACTCACTTGCCATTTTTTCTGTCAGACCAGTGTTTGCCTCTGAGGAGTACTGACAGAATTTTACTGTACTGCTTGTGCTCACACTGTGACAATATACCTGCCATTTTTTTCTGTCAGATGACTTTTTTCTTCCAAGGAGCTCTGACAGGATTTCCGTATACTAATTCTACTTGTGCATGTATGGGGTATGTGTTACATATGTTCACATGGTGACAACATAACTGCCATTTATTCTGTAAGATTAATTTTTCTTATATGGAATTCTGATAGGATTTTAATGTATTGCTTGTGCAGTCATTAGGCATGTGTTGTGAGCATTCATGTGGTGACAACTTACCTACAATTTATTTCTGTTAGAGTAATTTCATTTCTAAAATAGATCCTCACAGGATTTAGTGTACTGGTTGTGCATTTCAGTGTTTTGGGGACATTATCTTTAGGAATAAGTGTAAATGTGCTGCTTGTGTAAACTTTGGACAATTTACCTTCCAACTGACCCATTTCAATGATCCTAACAATGTCCAACACATCCTCCTTGGTCACAGCTAGGATACTTACCCAACGCCTGCTAGTTAGACTTCTGAAGTTTCTACAAAGAAAAAAATAAGTTATCTGAGAGCTCTTGCTATTTACGCAGGCTAGATATATGCCTCAGCTGATAGTGGGTGCACCTGCAGTGACCATTTATTGTTCCTCACACCATCACTTACTTCTCTGACTTCCTGTGGTGCAATTCTTTAAGCTTTCCTGAACTGAGAGTCAGCCACATTCTCTTTAGTTGTTTCCATTGTCTGAGTTCAGGCATGGGACAGCTGTCTTCACTGAGATAAGAATCACTTAAGGGGATACTATTGGATATGTCCGTGGAAGAGTCCTTCTGAAGGGGGCACAGATTCCTTTTCTGTTCAGTCTCAGATGATATATATATATATATATATTATAAGAAAAAAGTTACACTTTGCTGATTTCTTACCTTAGCTAACTAGATGTTACAGATTCTAACTTTCTGTACCTGTTGGGCAGGTCAGTCAAAATTTTTCAGAGGAAGACAGGTCAGATATATCTGACATAGACAGAGACAGGGCTTTGCATCATACAGATTCTTGAGCCCAATTCTCCAACGTGGGGGAAATATGGTCTTCACAACCTTCTTGGGAGATGATTTCCTTTCTCAAATTATTGCCAGGATGAATGAAGCATTTGTTTTTTTTTATTTTTAATTTTTTGGATGTTCCCATAGTGTTGATCTGATTTTTATTAATATATGGTAAATTGATTGGCCTCATTCTACATCTTTCCTACTCCAGTGGCATCATTGGAGGAGGTATATTTCACTGCCTCTCTCAACCCTGATTCATAGCTTACAGTCACCATAAAAGGAGATAGGTAACAGGCCTCTGTTACCTTCCAAGCCTTTTACTTTGGGAATTTAGGAGAAAGTTTAGAGATAGATTTTGACATATCTTAAAGAACTGTATAATTGTGCAAAGACTGTGTCTAGTTCCTCTGCTTCTGCACCTGCTTGAGGAGGTATATCTGTGTATTGCATCAAATTTTTTTCAGATAAAGTCAGAATTCAGCTTTATTGTAAAAAATTTTTATTTAACCCATCTCCTACTCAGGTACACAAACAACTGGATGAAAGAGGGAAATTAATTTAAGGAGTTTGTAACATTCTTCAGGCCCCCTTTCAAATCCACAAATCTTCTCTCTAGCCTAACTAACAACTAGACATGGCAGGATAGGAACCTTTCCAATAAAAGGACAATGTAGAACTTCTGGATGGCTGTGGTAGCATGCCTTCTTTTTTAGTCTTACCTCCTGCCTATGTCTTTTAAAACTTCTCTCTAGAATTGGCTCTATTCATTCCTCATTGCCAACAGATGATCACAGAATCATGGGGGATAAAGGTGGTTCAGGAGAGGAACCTTTGGCACTGGATATAAAAACCTCCTTTCAGGAGAGTTCTACCCCACCCTCCAAACAAAACAGAATTTTTATTCTGGTTATGCAGTGTTGTTTACCCTAGGATTCATAGAATCACTGCCATTTTTTTCAAAGGACAAAGTCTTGTTTTCCAGAATGGTTCTGGCACCAAATAACAGCCTTCTTGGAGATCAGTTTTAAAGCTTCCTTCCTATTTCACTCTGAGGAAATTTAAACATTAAAGATAGTGACCCTTCAGAGTCTGTTACCTTTTATTCCCCAGGGAATCTTAATAGTACCATAAGGCTTATAAGATCTCTGAACTTTTGTATCCAGGTCACAGATCAATTTACAACTGCACCCTTAGATGTTCAGATACCTACCTTGGGATTTGTCTAATGGAAGTGCACTGGAAGAGACTGTAAATATAAGCGAGTCTCTCCTTGTTCTCCTCATCTTCTAAATCATTCTGTATTAAAAGATGCATGCAACTGCGGTGGTGGTGCTGCGGTAGCATTGTCGCCTCACAGTTAGAAGTTGCCCATTCGATTCTCAATTAGAGCGTCTTCTGTGTGGCGACATGCGTGAATGGGCGTTCCTTTGTTGAAGGTTGTGCGTTAGGCCCGGCAAGCCAGCATGTAAAAATCTACTACCAATCATTAGCGGACCGGAGTTCTGCTGTGGCGACCCCTAACTGGGAAAAGCCGAAAGACAAACAAACAAACAACAAATATTAAAAGATGCATGCAAGTTCCTTGGGGAACAGTTGCTATGAGGGTAAAGGTACTGTACAAGTCTTTATAAATTTTTGGACAGTCCAATGCACATGATTTTCAGACAGCTGAAAAGGATCAAGCAAGGTGATGTGGTACATCAACAAGCTAGGGGGAACAAGGCCATACACCCAGTGTAGGCTGGATGTGTTCATTTGGTAGTTAGCTCTTCAGCAATCTTTAACCATCCAAGCACATTACTTTCTGGCAAAGCAAATCATAATAGCAGGCAAATTGAGTATACCTAGGACAGATCCTCACGAACACAGTTTTAATTAGAGAGTCTTCTAGGTAATGATCCAGTGCTGGAGAACACGTCAAAGAGATCTGTTAGCCTTCTTTCTAAACAGACAATACATACTTTTTCATTCCCTTACAAGGGTAATTCTTCTTTATGCATTCCACCCTTTCCATTGAAATGTTGGGTCATTCTGAATATTCATGAAGACCCTCCCCCAGAAAAATTTGTGATTACCGCCTTTTGCTCCAGTCAATATTGGTTCTTCCTTTTTTACTGAATTGGCCAAGGGCAATTACAGCAAGCTTCCTCAAAATCTAGATCTACTTACACAAGATAGGGAGAGTTTGATTCACCTCTTTCTAAGACATCTTTAATTAACTGCATGGATTCTTATACAATCTTATATTGACATGTGAAAGATTTTTCTAGATGATACCTACCAAATAACCAGTGCCCTATCTGGCAGAAGCATAGCTGGTTCAACCAGTGTCCTGGGCCAATACTATGAACCAGTACCCACCCTCTCAGCTGACAGGAATTTTTCTCCTGAAATCACCTTGCAAACAGATTGCTTCTTCCTGGGATCTTAACTTTCTGTTGGAAAAGTTAACCAAATTTCCATCTGAACTTATATATCAGACATATTTAAGGTTCATTACACTGAAAAATGTTCCTCTGTGCTCTGACATCTTCAAGACAAGTGCTTGAGTTGCAAACTCACTTGGTGGATTAACCCTCATCTGATTTACTTTTGGGATACATTACTAGATAGATCAAAACCCTCATTCATGCCCAAAATTGTCTTAGAGTTGTTTGAATCAGGTCTTCAATATCCCATTGTTCTATCCTAACCCTTAGAACCACAAAGAAAGTATTAGTCATACTCTGGACATGCATAGACAACATAAGTCTTATCAAGACAGAGCCAAGTCCTTTAGAAAAGTAAAACAGCTATTTCTTTCATATGTTGGGACTAAGAAAGGACAACCCATGTCAAACAGACTATTTCCAGTTAGTTGTCCTTAGCTATTGCGTTTTGTTGTACCCAACATGATAACTGACTTCCAGGTAATATTAAGGCATTCTCTGTGAGGGATTTGCTTTCTTTGATGCTATACTGGAAAGGGGTGGACTCTAGAGGCTTTCTAGAGACAGCTATAAGGTCTGTCATATTTACCTGCATAAGGCATTATATACTGTATTCTTTAGTCTAGATCCAGGACTAGCTATTTCCAGAGACACCTGGATCCATATCTTTCCTCTTTCCAGAGTTGATAAGCTATGGCATTCTACCTAGGGTTGCCACCCATCCCACAGTCATGGTTCAGTATCTTATGCCCTACTGCCCACATTAACTATGAGTGGAAATGGAAATGTCCCAGTTTGCCAGTGTTACAATCAGATAAATGTTAAATTCAGCAAGCTAGGATTTTTTTTCCCTCTCACAGTTAATTTTGGCAAAAATTATTTTCAAGCCTCCACCCTTGTTTTGAAGCTGTATACTGTGGAAGTAGCTTAGCATTTTTATTTTGTTTAATTTTATATTTTCCTCCCACTTTAGCCATTGTTGATGTGTTGCCTGTTCTACATTAGGTCTGGTAGTCAAATACATGGTAGTGATTGGCTGGACCATATTGATGGTGACTGTGGACCAGCATCATATTAGGTGCAATGTCAGAGTCAAGAAAATTTAATGAAGTTTCCAGTTTTAAAGCATACCTCTCAAGTCTACCTCATTATGAGGATCAGTCATCATTTTGAGTCTTAAGTTAAAATGTCAATGTTCTTCGGAGTTCCACACTGAAAGGCTGTGTCGCACATTTAGTGTTAAGAATTCTTAACTGATATCAATGCTAATTAGTATTGAATCAAATTAACTTAGCAAAAGAATGTTTTATAAGTATAAATTAACACATTTTATCAATCATGTGAGCTTCCTAGTTTAAGATGTTAGTGAGCTGTTTGTAGGTGTTCCACACTTTGCCCATTTGTTATACAGTATGACAGGCATTGTTCCACATTTTGGAGATGAAAGGTTGAGAGCTGTTTTAAAGATCAGTACACATTACCAAAAATCTGGGGCAAAGTCAAAGAATAATGGGGACAAAGTCCCAAAATTAGGAACAGTTTTTAAGTATTACTGTAATTCACATATGAAAATAATAGAACAGCAGTTGTTTTCTATCAACATGCATTTTATTTTTGACCAGTAAGTAGTATTATACTATATGATGACTAGACTGGCAGTGCTAACTGAATACAATCCTTAGTATTCACCAATTTATCATAAAATCACATATTTTGAAAGAGATGTGTGAAAAATTTGTGGCAAAATCAAGGACAGTAGAGCGGTATCATGATTGCTTGCTACTGCCACTGTCAGTGTAGCAGCACTGTATGCTTCTGATGATGATCAGGAATGTATGAGAATGAGAGAGGGGAACTAGAAATGTAACTTCCCTATAACTTATTTTTACAACAGGATTTGCATCAATGTGCATTTATTAAAGAACACTAAGTATGAAAACGTTATAGCTGGCATTATTGACATTCCTGGCCACTACATGGCATTGCTTGCTTTGTCTTTATACTTTACTTTTCTCTTGCTCATGTGTTCTTTCAAATGTTTGTCTTCTTAGTTTATTGGAAATTATCACTGTCCTAAATATTACACCATGAGCACATTTTATTTCTTCCTTGAAAGAATTCTTTCCTTAATCATGATTTTTGTTGAGGCCATCATTGGGTCAAAAGGTTAGAAAAAAACCCATGGCATCTGCGGGCTTGGTAGCCCTAGACCCACAGTATAATTCAATTATTTCTCCAAATTATTACAGTAAACCTTGGTCACATCTGCTTTTGATGTCATATATCTGGCCACACCCCTTGTGGACCCACTTTGGACATCTGAAGCGGTGGCGACCAGAATTGTACCCATAGGTTACTGCAGCAGTGGGAATGCTAACCACAGTACAGTTGTGTAAGTTGGACTTACCCATAATGGGAGATGTTCAAATTCCTGCAGAGCCTCACCCACCTATAATCCCCTAGAGAGTGAAAAATCATTTTTTCCTCCTTACAGTTGACCATCAACTGTTACTTGACTCTCTCCTCATTCACTGGGTCTACTGGTCCTGCCTTAGCTTCCTCCAGATTCAAAATGATCCGCATCTAGGGTCATTGAAGATGTCAAGAGCACTGCTGCACCATCATAATGCTGCTGGGGGAGTATTCCCTAACTCCCCCGTCCTTGGGTCAGCATTACCACCTCCACAGTCACTGCTCTCGGGAGGTGCATGAGTGCTTCCATGAAAGAGCAACCTAGCATCTCACTGCTTATGCAGGACAGAACTTAGAAAGCTCACGTACTGCTTACCACAGCAAGTCAGGGCTACCTCACCTTCTCCTAGAAGAGGAGAGCCAACATTGGCTATTCATTCTCATACCCTACGGCTCCACAAGTGCTTGTGCCGCTAACTGAACATCGGTCATCTGAGGCACAGGAAGGGCTTTAAACTTCTGTGCCATGGGACTAAAAAGTGGAAAATCATTTTGGCCCAAGAAAGGGTAGTGCTTATATAGTGCTGGAATTTTAGTTGTAGGTTGAGTCAGACACCCAGGTATTGGAAACAGTTTGTTAATTTGTATTATCCTTTGGTTGGTATTGGTTTTCTGTAATCTGGCAATGGACAGGAAATGTTCTTCCTACAGATAAAGTAAAATGTTTGACAATGGTACTGCTACTTCTGAGAAGGTCTGAACTGAAAACTGGAGTCCAATTTATTTATGTATTTGACATTTGTTTACTGGGATAGTTTGTCTGGGTATTTACATGTTTTCAGCAGAGGCCTGGGTAGAAAAGCTCCAGATACAGATCATATTTCTAATTACAGTACATAGAGAATTTACATTTGTAACAAATACAAAATTACATTGGTATTTACTACATACCTCTCAACTGTACAGGTTTTCGCAGAATGTCCAGATTTTTGCCTCATGTTTTTGGTGTGTTCCTCCTAAAATCTGTTCCTTTCTGGCAAATAGCTGAGGGTTTAAGTCATTAAATAATAACAAAAACATTTGAGTTTAAGACTCCACATCTGTCGGAAATTTATGCTAATGCAAAACCTATTATTCTGTCAACTTTTTAAGTTTGTAAGGGCAATATTTAAAATCTGCTTCTATTTGTCCCCACATCATTATAGGCTTTGTCTAGATTTTTTGCTCTAAGAGGTTGGGAGGTATGATTTACTGTTTATTTTAGTTCTGTCTGAAAAGTGGTTGTGTTATTTAGAAATTTAAAAAGGAAAGATAGTTTTTTTGAGTGTTTTTGTGTGTAGAATGTTAATGTTGAAAATAATGGGCGAATGGCTGCTGGCAGTTGTGAGCAGGATGCTAATGGAGGATATGCTGTTTGGTGAGTAAGTAGTTAGGAGTCTAGAGGGGAGTGATTGCTTGTTTTAAAGTCTGGCCTTAGTGGGACTGTTGAGTATTTGCACAAGATTTAGACCTATCAGAAAGTAATTGTGTTATACTTTAGTGTACCAAGAAGAATAACAGTTAAAAAGTATAACTATGTTTTTATAATATTTAGAATCTTCTAGCAGTTGTAGGTTGCTGGAGATAGAAGGTAGGCTAATACAAGTAGTATTGGAGAAGAATAGCTAACAATGAGACAGTTTGGGTTGTAGCCTTTAGAAGAGTCAGCATGGGATTTGAAATGGACCTCTATATTAGATTTATGAAGAAGGAAGGTGCCCCACCCTGTCTTTTGCTTAGTTTGTTATTAAATAGCTGTAGGTGGGAAAGTGATAAATTAGGGTATAATCCTTAATTCAAGATTCTGTCTTAAAATTTTTTGTTAAACTTTACTTGCAAATATGTAAATACTTCTGTTAAAAAGTGAATATTGATTGAGCACATTCTAACACTGCTGTTGAGTATTTCAAGTAATCATGCCACAAAATATTTATATCAAAATTACTGCTACACTAGCTATCTTGTTACTGTTTATTAATTGTACTGTAAATCACTTGTACTATTTCTGTGTATGTTCAGTGATAACTGGATCAAACATATATCAAGTTTCTGAAACTGTATAACAAATTTAATGCTTAAGAAAGTGTCTCTGCACTATATGTCACTTGTACTGTAAACCATTTTAATACTTCAGCACTCAAGTCACTGCTGAAAAGGGTGCTCAGTCCAGCCCACATTCCTGGTAAACAAAGATTAAATAAACATTCTGTTATGACTTCCATGTCAGAGTGAGACAGAGATAAATTGTCTAACTGTTCTTGCTTATTTCTTATGCTGCCAGCGTTTTAAGGCTGGCTTTAGGTTGTTGCCTTGGCTGGAGGAGAACTGGGTATGCTGCTAAGGAGCCAGATGAATTATATATGGGGCAACTGTAGGGCCTGGCCTGGTCATTAACAGAAAAGAAAGCAAATGTGAAAACTCTGTAAGGAAATTTGGAAAGGAAATATGTGGAGGATGTTGAATGGTTTTCTTGACTAATGCTATAGGATGAAGGATTTGGGATAGTGCAGAAAAGGATGGGCATATGAGGTAATATGAATATTGCTACTGACAGGAGGGAGTACATGGTTAACATCACTAAGCACAATATTGGCTTGTAGAAATGAAACAGCAAAGATGTCCATTCATTTGTAAGTCCTTTTCATTGGTTTATGGTATATGCAAATAACTGGCAGAGAAAAGGTTAGACAGTTTATTAAGCTAGAATGTGTTTGATTAATCATAGTCTTTTTCTTTTTTTTTCTTTCCTTACCTTTGTAATTTTAGGGTTTTAGTAATGGAGTTTAGAAAAGTAGGTTTCCTCTTATAAGGCTATGGTGTGTAGGTGGGCTCCACTATGAGAGGATGCAGCTGAATGCACTGAGGACTGGAAAACCCCACTTTTTTAAAGTATTTTTGCAAGGGGGGGGGGTCAAGACCTCCTGCACCCCTGGATTTATATATACCAACTCCACAGCTTCCAGCTTGGAAGAAAGGGGAAATTCTTCCAAAAAGGGCATCACTGCCAGCAGAACTCACTCAGTGATTTCCTGATGGAGGAAATCTGATTGTCAGGAGGTTTCACCTTAGGCAACTGAAACGCGAGAGTTTAATATTTGTCCACCCCTAGGATACTTGTGCAGATGATGTAGGTTACTGCTGGGCTTGGGATGAGAAAATGGCATTAGTTGTAAGAGATATATGTTAATAATCAGATTTTTATGTAAAATGTGCAAGATCTGTATTCAGAAGGTAAGGACACTAGTGCCTAGTTTGGGGGTAAATTGAGAAGTGTTTATATTTAGTTTAACCACACTGCTTAAGGAGAGTAGTAAAAGTTAGCTACTAAGCTGGGGGGTAGTTAGGCAGCTAGGTGAGTGTGGGCACGGTGGCAGAGGATGGGGTGGAAATGAGCAAAGCTGCCAACTCCCCAGGGGTCAGCATAAGCTAGTCTGCATGCAGGTATGCACCATCAGCTTGATGTGGAGAAATCAAGGATGAGGACAAAGTGTCAAAACACTAAAAGTTAAGTATAATGTAATGTATGCAAGTGGATAGTGAGCTTGGTCAACAACAAAAAAAAAAAAGTTCCACCAGACATACAGTCCCTCCGTACCATGGTGAAGAAATGCATGCAGAAAGGAAGGAATTGCAAGGATATTACAAGTGAGGTATCAATAGTAGACCATTCCTTTACAAACAATTAGTAGAACTATAAAACTGAAAAGGTCTGAGCAAGGGCACTTTAATGGAACTGAGTCCATCAAAGTGTAACACTAGGGTAGATGTACAGCTCGGAAAGGATTGAGTAAGCAGCACTTTTGGCTGCAACTACTTAACGCTTAACAAAGACAGTGTGAAAGACTTTTGCTCTGCAAACTTCTACAGGAAAAAAAGCACAAAAAGGAATGGTGAAACCTTACAACCAATAGACAAGTACCCGATATCTGTAAGACACGTAACAGAGCTTAAAAAAGAAAGACAAAAAAAACGCAGTCTCACATCAGAATGGATGACACCAAAAGCAAAACCTATAACAAGAGATTACACATAACATATCTGCGACAACATATGCAAACATTATATGTCAAACATTTGACAAAACATGTTCTGAACAGTATTAAAGATACTATAATTCCATGTAATGGCTTCTGCACTAGCCACATCAATGGAATAAAGCATGATGACAACAGAAAGGTGATAAATCATGTTCTAATCTGAACTAGAATAACTGCAATCATATGTGACTGCTTTTTGTAACATAAAAATAATCAAAGGATCAAGCCATAACAAGAGTAATCTATGGAACACAATTGTACGTATTTATTAGGATTACTATTGAAACATCAAAACATTTTGAGACATCCATTAATAAAGTACGATCCAACATGGGAGCAGTTCATAAGGTTTTATCCTACATATATTAAAGTTGCATACCTGGAGAGATGGTAGCTAGTACAAAGCTAATAAGTCAATAAACAAAATAAATAATACAAGGTAAATCTGTACATGTGAAATGTCCTTGCAGGATCTCCTGTGTCAGTGGATGAGTGGTGGGAAAGGTACTTAATAAGTCGGTATAGTGTACATTGAGGATGTAGTATATATAGGGAGAGAAATTTAGCAGGGGTTCCACTTAACTAGAGCCCATAACCTGAGAGATGACCACTTGGTGAACAAAAATGTTATAAGTATGTAGATGCCAGGGAAGATTAATGGCAGTTAGTAAGGGGCTATATTAATTTAACATCCCCATGGCTCATCATAATCTAATCATCTGTACATGAATATAGCATGTGAAACCCATGAGCTCAGTGGTAAAAAATGTAGTATTCTGCTAGACAGACAAAATGGCAGAGGCATGCAAAGGAAGTATAATATGTGGTATTTAGTGGACAGTAAGCTTACTAAAAAATTCATCATACATGCTGTCCCTCAGCACCATGTCACAGAAGCCCGGATAGAAGAGGAGGAACTGCAAGGACATACCACAAGTGAGGTAGGATTAACAGCTGTCCTTTCCCTTACAAGCAAATAGACAAATAAGACTAAATGAGTCTGAGCAGGGATACTTCAATGGTAACTAGTCCAATAAACAGCAACACCAGGGTAGCCATGCACATCAGAGTCAGGCAGGGGGAGGACATGGTAAGCAGCATGTCCTATGGTAATTTCCTAAGACTTAAGGTGGAACATGTAAAAGACTCTGCAGCCCTAATCCAACAAAGTGTAACACTATGGTAATAGTACATCTGGAATAAGTGTGGAGGAAAGGTCAGTAAACAGCCCATCCTATACCTTAAGGCTTAAGTTAGGAAGTGTGAAAGACTCTGAAACCCTATTTCCAGTGTCCTTACAGCATCTTCTAAGTGAGTAATAGTAATAACTATGTCTGATGTACTACCCCTTTTAGCAAATGTTTCTTTACTATTTACTAGGTTAGGGTACAGGCCTTCGTGATAATCTGGAGCACTTGCAGTGTCTAGATAACCCATTACTGATGTTTCCCATACATAGCTTCTGTTCCCCACCCTGGCACTCTGGACATTTGGACTGCATATGTCCCATTTGCCTACAGTGAAAAGATTTTACTCCAGGGTATTGGTACACAATCAAGCCAATGTTTTTTTCCCCTTTGCTTTGACACTTGTTGTGAGAGTTTAGACGGCCCCAAGGGGTTCTCCTATGTCCGTATATAATGCTTTGCACCCCTGTATGTCCTGTTTTGCTCTCCTGGCTAGATAGAGGTCACAGTTTTTGCCTATTTCCTCAGCAGTATTAAATCCCCTGTCTGTTAGCTATATTCTCATGACCTCAGGCAATGGATTGAGAGCTTGCTCCATGATTATAATGTCTCTCAACATTCAAAAAAGGTAAAGTGACATCCACTCACCCCCTATAAAGGTAAACATTTATTTCTTTGTAGTTATTTATTTAATGTTGTTAACCAGAGTAAAACACTGATCCATGAAAATATTTTTAGGTTAGCAGGGGGATAAAGACAGAGAATGTACATATGACATGGTTGGCTAATTCTAAGAGGAAATATTTGTAGAACACAAAGGAGGCAGATGTTTCTCATATTTGTAATCGCTACCATCTTTTAAAGTATGCAACTTTAATATATCTAGTATGTATATATAATTATTGTTACATTATGCTGATAATACCAATAATCACATTATATGTAACAAATGTAGTGACTAGTGAGTAGTACTGTGATGAAACCTTGGAGAGATGAGGAAGGAGAATAAGAAGACTATGAAGAGGTTGAAAATAAGAATGGAAGAAAGAGACATGGAAAGAGAGTGTTAGAGAAAAACGAGAGAACTAGGAGGGGATTATATAAAAATGGAAATCAGATGGTTTGGGAGATAGAGATAGGATAGGATTTTTAGTAAAGTAGCCTTATCATTTATGTAACTGCACTATGTTGAAATTCAGACCATTTCACATTTTCTGCGAGATTTTTTTGAGTTAGATTAGAACTGGGATATTATTAAAGCTGTAGGCCAATCAGAGAAAAGCAAGCTATGGTCTGCAGAGTGAAACCTTTTATTAGAATTGTGTAAAGTTGTGCTGAAATGAGAGTGAGAGATTTGAGGTAGTATCTTGAAGTCCTGATAGTGAGGTGACTGGTAAGTAATGAAAATCGTTCTAACTTCAGAAGTTTAAATAGGAGAGATCCAAGTAAAAGCTGTGCTGCTTATTGTATGTTAGCCAAATAGCCTTTGCTAAGGTCAGGCAATGATGCTGACTTTTTTGGAAAGCTGGAAATACATCTACAGATCTGACTGAAAATAGTTTGGAATGCTGTCAGTTTTTTTCCAGGTGGTTACCATTATAATTGGGAGTCCATATTCTATACAGGCAAGCAGAATGCTCTTGCCAATTGAAAGAGATGTTTCTTTTGCCTTGAAAATTATTTTTTATTATATATTTTGTACTGTTTAAGAGGTAATGGAAATTTGGTTGTGGGTCAAGCCAGATAACTTGATATTGAAAGTGAGTAATAAGTTAATTGAGATGAAACTGCTTTTGTTGATTGCTGAATATTATGGCTATGGACGTTTTCTTTTCAGACTGAGAAACAGTTTCATTTGTTTGGAAACCAGTTATTGGTTTAGGCAATTTTCTAATTTATTCCTGATTGTTATTACATTATGTATACTAGGTACAATTTAGGTTTTACATTCTGTATATGTTATATATTTTTTGTACTGCAAGATTTACAATTACATTTTTTATGAAAAAGAGCCCATACATTTATTTTAAGTTAGCACAGGGCCAGATTCAAAAGTGTTTCTGTCAGTGTGAATCTGCCTTGATTCCAAAAGACTTGCTGTCAGTGAAAATGGTCACTAATCTTGAGAGCAAGTGTTTTGGAATCGGGCCCAGAGTCTCCAGACAGGCCCTATAAAAGTCATCTAATTTTTCACCTTTATCATTGAATCCTGATCTATATACAGTACCCCATGACTGGCACAGTCCCCTGGAACCTTGTGATGCAAAGGTTCTTTCATGTGGAGCATGGCTCAGAATTACCCTGTCTTCTTCATGTAGTAAAACTAAATATTTCTATAGTAGCTAAATCTGGTTTACGGAATTCTCATTTTCTACTGAATCAGCCTCATTCTTTTGCATATTGTTTTGCTGTTTATCCATACTAAAGGCTTGCTACATTTTTTGGTAATACACAGGTGAGTATATAAGGACATGATGGGCATTGGGTATGGGAACAGTGGCCAGATGTCAATAATGCAGTGCACTGATACAAATGTGGAAAAATGCTCTGGGTATTTATGGTTAAACTTTGAGCATGGTCAGATATGTATGTCTGTTATAAGCAACAGACAAACATATCTGTTGTAAGCATGTTGTCTGCCATCTAGTTTTAACATTTTCAGAATTTCCACTCAAGGGGATTTGGTGACTACTGAAAATAGTGTGTGACTTTGTTTTGCAGTGAATTAGATAAAACAATGATATCATACTGTATTGCTGGAGTTAAATCAGTGACCTAGACAGAATAGTGCTTGCAGGATTAGATTTAGGGAGTGTTAATGCATCAGTATCAACAGAGATTAAGTTATCAAAATTGTGTTTGCTCCTGCAGTGATATTCGTTTCATACTGTCCACACCAAGTTGAGTGAATCATACAAAGCCTATTTGTAATTGTCAGCATCTTAGCAGTCTGATTTAGAATACGAAGTGGAGTCCTGCTACCTGAAGTCAGTGGCATTCTCTTGTCTGGTTGCTTTATTTTGAGGTGGAAGCCATCTACCTTGCTTTATTTTATGTTTTTGCAGGTTTGCAAATAAGATACTTCTTTTATAATGTTCTATTCCCTAAAGATGTTTTAGTGATAATTTAGCTATTGAAGGCAGGGCACTTTGAGTTTCACATTACCTTCTTTCCCATGGCCAGTTTGTGGAACATCACCAGTTTGCCTCACTTAATCCATGTGTGGGAACCCTTTCACACTCTCATTGTAAACAGCTATCTTTTCTTGCCAACATTTGCTCTGTCAAACTACAGTTATGGAGATGTGAGGTAGAGCCGAATAACGAACTCAAGTTTTTATACTGGCTACTGCACACAGACTGTAGTTTGTAACCCTAAATTATTTCCCTTGAGTGACTGGATATCACTTGTTTCCCATATGAGTTTAATAGTATGCTGATGTCTATGCCTGGGAATGTCATTGGTTAATGGTCTTTCCTGTGGTCATAAAGGGTCAAAGTACAAACTCAAACTAGTTCTGATGAGTATTTCAATCATATGCCTTTAACATTAGATGGAATATGTTGATTGGGTTAATAACCCTATTATTTTGAACCACAGTATTATATATTGCCCTTGAAAAAATACCCTGTGACTTGTGAGTCCTGTGTCACTGGTATGATTTGTTGGTGAACACCAGTTGACAGAGATAAAGAGTTACCTATGTGGTTTTAAATAATATGAATTGTGATTTTAAGATATATAAAGTATTGTTGAATTATGTAGTTCCTTTGCCGACCTTTTTGAAAAGGATTTGTCTTTTGTGCAGTACACAATGTGTTTATTGATGAAGTATTGATAAATTTGAAATTGTTTTCCAGAAAGTTGAATTTAGGGTTCTATTTCAAAGATTCAGTTGGTCGTGGAATGGTAGAACATGGTTTTAGGAAACCAAGCATGTTTAATCCTACATTACACCCTGTAGTCCATGTTTTCAAAAAGATGTGTGAGTTTGACATCCGTAAATTATTTTCAAAAAAGCAATGTTCTAATAAGGATGTATATAATCTGTCTAGTGGAGAATATCAGTTATTGAGAACTATAATGTGACAATTGGGAATTGAGGGTCATGAAGCCCGACAAGGGTAGAGGCCTGGTGATTACAAACAGCAATGATTACAGTAATAAAATGTTTACTCTTCTGTTTACTGAAACGTATAATGAAACTAGTATCAATGAAATGAGCATTGCCTATCACAAAGTTGATTTATTATTAGAAGATTTATTGTTTAATAACCAGTTAACCATATCTAAGTATAACTATTTGAGGGTAACACATGTTAGGATACCTACCATTTTTGGCGTCCCTAAAATACACAAGGATCTGAGTGATCCACCACTTAGACCCATAGCAGATGCCAAAGCCTCAAAAACATTTCCCATTGCAAAATTCATAGATCAACAGCTAAAGCGTATTATGGTTGACCACCCCTGGTGCCTAAGAGATTTGTGGGGCTTTTTGACCTAGATATCCAATGAAATGTTACTGAATTATTGTTTGTCACAATAGACATCAAATACTTATTCTCAGTGATTCTACACAATATAAGCATTGAGTGGTTTTATACCTATTTATGTCAACATTCAGGACTTGGTCATGATCGGATTCTTACAATCTGGACCCTGATGGAAGTGGTCCTTGACAATAATTTCATTACTTTTGAACAACAATTGTTTAGACAAAGGAAGGGTATGGTAATGTGGGCAGCATGTGCACCCATATTTGCTAATATAGTACTGGCACATTGGAAAAATGAATATATTGTTAACTCTTTCTGTTCACAGTGTTGGTCCCTTTATGGGCGGTACCAGGATGATATTATTATTTTTTTGGACTGGTACCAAGAAGAAATTAGATGAGTTTTTTTGTATATATTCATAATACCACAGATTTTTTTAGAATTTACTATGACCACAAGTATGGAATATGTGAATTATTTAGATATTGCTGTTTTCAAAGATATGATGAGACAAGCATTTAACTCTACTATATATGGAAAGTCTACTTATTCCAACACTTTGCTACATTTTAACAGCTGGCACCCTCTCCATCAAAAAAAGTTTGTAGTCAAAGGCCAATGTGTTTGGCTAGCCCGGGTGGTTTCAAATGTGGATGAATTTTTAAAACAAAGTGATATACTCAAGAATATGTTGGTTAGAAGAGGGTACCCAGACCTGTTTCTTGACAATATCTTTGGAGAGGTATTACAAACAAGAATAAGTGGCTAATATATTCCATTATTAGGAACTAATACAGGAACCCCAATGAGTAGTAGTATCAATAAGGATAGGGGGAGATATAGGAATGGTTTAGTTTTGACATATAATAGACAGTTTAGTGACATTTGTACTATTATTAAGAAAAATTGGAATATCTTTGGGATAGAATCTGAGTATACTAAAATAGTGGAACAGAGCCCACTTATTACATACAAAAAGAATTTTAGTTTTAAGAATATGTTGGAAAGGGTTAAGTACCCTAAACAAATGGGGAAGATGAGCAAATGTAGACACTGCTCACGGTGTTAATTTATTCTGGAGCTGAGCGTGGTTGATCTTGTGAACTATGGGACAATAAAATTGTCTAAAGAATACAACTGTAGTAGCAATGGTGTGGTATACCTCACCCTATGCCAGAAATGTGCATGTTTCAATATAGGAAAACCTAAGAACTCTTTTAGAAATAGGGTGTATCAACATTGTTATGATATACATAAAAAGGAGTCTAAAAATGCCTTAGCAGGACACATTATAAAAAATGTTGATCACTTCTTTAAGTTTATAATAATAGATCATGTAGAATTAGGGCAGAGAGGAGGCCTGATTGAAGACTATTTAGAGGCAAAGGAACTTAAATGGCAGTTACGGACTAATGCCACGGTTTACCCTGGGCTAAATGAGACTTTATCTATTAGCCCGGTTCATAGGCTTAAAGCCAATTTTTCATCATGAAATATGTAATGCATTTTAAATTTTTTACAATCTTTTATAATTTTAATATATAATAAAAATGTGGATAGTTGCTTTCATGTTTTTTTATATGTATTGGTTAAAAATGGGCTATGGTGGATTGTATCACTTTACGTAATGCTTTTTAAAGGGTAGTAGTTATTGTCTAATTATTTGTATATATATATATATATATATATATATATATATATGCAATTGTATATAAGACACATGGTGTCTTACATCTGATATTCTGAAGAAGTCCTTACTTTTGGAAAGAAAGCTTAATAAAATATCGTGGTGTGGATCAAGTTTCCTGGAATCCTTCTTTTGGTGTTATTTACAAGCTTGAGTGAATCATACAAAGCCTATTTGTGATTTTCAGTATCTTAGCAGTCTGAGTTAGAATATGAAGTGGTGTCCTGATACCTAAAGTCAGTGGCATTCTCTTGTCTGGTTGCTTTATTTTCAGGTAGAAGCCATCTACCGTGCTTTTTTTTTGTTTTTGCAGGTTTGCAGATAAGAGACTTCTTTTATAATGTTCTATTCCCTAAAGATGTTTTAGTGATAATTTAGCTATTGAAGGCAGGGCACTTTGAGTTTCACATTACCTTCTTTCCCATGGCCAGTTTGTGGAACATCACCAGTTTGCCTCACTTAATCCATGTGTGGGAACCCTTTCACACTCTCATTGTAAACAGCTATGTTTTCTTGCCATTTGTTCTGTCAAACTACAGTTATGGAGATGTGAGGTAGAGCTGAATAATGAACTCAAGTTTTATACTGGCTACTGCACACAGACTGTAGTTTGTACCCCTAAATTATTTCCCTTGTTGAGGAACTGGATATCACTTGTTTCCCATATGAGTTTAAAAGTATGCTGATGTCTATGTCTGGGAATGTCATTGGTTAATGGTCTTTCCTGTGGTCATAAAGGGTCAAAGTACAAACTCAAACTAGTTCTGATGAGTATTTCAATCATATGCCTTTAACATTAGATGGAATATGTTGATTGGGTTAATAACCGTATTAATTTGAACCACAGTATTAAATATTGCCCTTGAAAAAATACCCTGTGACTTGTGAGTCCTGTGTCACTGGTATGATTTGTTGTTTACCTTAGGCGAACACCAGTTGGCAGAGATAAAGAATTATCTATGTGGTTTTAAATAATACGAATTGTGATTTTAAGATATATACAGTATTGTTGAATTATGTAGTTCCTTTGGCGACCTTTTTGAAAAGGACTTGTTTTTTGTGCAGTACGCAATGTGTTTATTGATGAAGTATTGATAAATTTTAAATTGTTTTCCAGAAAGTTGAATTTATGGTTCTATTTCAAAGATTCAGTTGGTGGTGGAGTGATAGAACATTGTTGTAGGAAACCAAGCAGGTTTAATCCTACATTACACCCTGTAGTCCATGTTTTCGAAAAGATGTGTGAGTTTGACATCCGTAAATTATTTTCAAAAAAGCAATGTTCTGATAAGGATGTATATAATCTGTCTAGTGGAGAATATCAGTTATTGAGAACTATATGTGACAATTGTGAATTGAGGGTCATGAAGCCCAGCAAGGGTAGAGGCCTGGTGATTATGAACAGCAATGATTACAGTAATAAAATGTTTACTCTTCTGTTTACTGAAACTTATAATGAAACTAGTATCAATGAAATGAGCATTGCCTATCACAAAGTTGATTTATTATTAGAAGATTTATTGTTTAATAACCAGTTAACCATATCTAAGTATAACTATTTGAGGGTAACACATGTTAGGATACCTACCATTTTTGATGTCCCTAAAATACACAAGGATCTGAGTGATCCACCACTTAGACCCATAGCAGATGCCAAAGCCTGAAAAACATTTTCCATTGCAAAATTCATAGATCAACAGCTAAAGCATATTATGGTTGACCACCCCTGTTGCCTAAGACATTCGTGGGGCTTTTTGACCTAGATATCCAATGAAATGTTTACTGAATTATTGTTTGTCACAATATACATCAAATACTTATTCTCAGTGATTCTACACAATATAAGCATTGAGTGGTTTTATACCTATTTATGTCAACATTCAGGACTTGGTCATGATCGGATTCTTACAATCCGGACCCTGATGGAAGTGGTCCTTGACAATAATTTCATTACTTTTGAACAACAATTGTTTAGACAAAGGAAGGGTATGGTAATGTGGGCAGCATGTGCCCCCATACTTGCTAATATAGTACTGGCACATTGGGAAAATGAATATATTGTTAACTCTTTCTGTTCACAGTGTTGGTCCCTTTATGGGCGGTACCTGGATGATATTATTATTTTTTTGGACTGGTACCAAGAAGAAATTAGATGAGTTTTTTTGGATATATTCATAATGCCACAGACTTTTTTAGAATTTACTATGACCACAAGTATGGAATATGTGAATTATTTAGATATTACTATTTCCAAAGTTATGATGAGACGAGCATTTAACTGCACTATATATGGAAAGTCTACTTATTCCAACACTTTGCTACATTTTAACAGCTGGCACCCTCTACATCAAAAAAATGCCATGGTTTGTACCCCTAAATTATTTCTCTTGAGGGACTGGATACTATTTGTTTCCCATATGAGTTTAATAGTATGCTGATGTCTATGTCTGGGAATGTCATTGGTTAATGGTCGTTCCTGTGGTCATAAAGGGCAAAAACTACAAACTCAAACTAGTTCTGATGAGTATTTCAATCATACGCCTTTAACATTATATGGAAAACGATTAATGGGTTAATAACCCTATTTATTTGAACCACATAAATCCACGAAAACAAAAGCTGAAACAGCAAATGGTAACAGATGCAAACAGTCCTTAAATGAAAGCCAATGCATGAAGTGAGCAAAAATACTTCTTTTAATAGACCAAATAAGTCATGTAAAACACAAACACATTCCCATTAATTGCTTTCATCCACTCTATTGTGGACTTCATTAGAATGTTTAAATAACTGTTTTTTAGACTATTTGAATATCTTTTGGCATCAGTCACTGCAACTTCCAAAATTTAAAGTGACCCAGTGTCTATTTTAACAATTCAAGTTAACCCCAGGCAAAAATACAAATTCCCTCACATTATAAATATGACTTCATAACTAAGATAAATACATATAATTAATTAATAAACAAATTAATAAATTAATTAAATCAATCAAATCAACAATATAAGAAGCTTATGCTAACAATAACATCCAATAAAATGTTCAATAAAATAATCATTGGCTTTCGTTTGAGGACTGTTTGCATCTGTTACCATTTGCTGTTTCAGCTTTTGTTTTTGTGGATTTATAAGCTGTTTCTTGACTTTGTCTTTAGTTGTATGGTAATGGAAGCTACTAATGGAATGCCAAATGTTTCAACGAACCACGATGAAATGCAGAGACTTTAATCGGAAGTTAGCATTTTGAAAGAGGAAGTTACTAGTCTTATTGAGCTGTTTACTCAATTAAACAGCAATTGTCAACGGATGCAGCAAACAATGCAAGCATGTAACATCAGTAACAACTCTTCATCGGTAGGGATACCTAATGGCCAGGGAGCTGGTATTCCAGGCCAGCGGTTCTGGAATCTGGAGGTTCAAAATCCAAAGGCG
The DNA here is from genome assembly GCF_019279795.1 of Protopterus annectens. Classification (NCBI taxonomy): domain Eukaryota; kingdom Metazoa; phylum Chordata; order Ceratodontiformes; family Protopteridae; genus Protopterus; species Protopterus annectens. Next base: position 679,426,028 of record NC_056733.1, read on the forward strand.
ACAACAGTAATAGGAGTGCTACTTCGGACAAGGAGTTTACTTTTGATTTTTCTATTTTTAATATCGACAAGGATTGTGAGCGTATGGGGGCAGGACCAAAACAGCCTATGAACACTAGGACTTATTTATCGGTTGCTCACAAGGGTACATGCAACCCAAAAGGTACTGTGTTTTGTAGTTCGAGCCCTAGGGGCTGTGTTAAACAGACCACTAGTGTTGGTAATGCTATAAACCAACTTGACTGTTGTTTTCTTTCTAAAGATATTGATTTTAACTTTGACAGTCAAGCCGACCATCCGGTCGGGTGAAAGCATTTAACCACACAAGGAACTTTAAAAGATATGATATACTTGTTGGGCAAGCATTTGATTTCAATTAAGGGGGTAAAAATTGACAATGCATATCTAAGCAAATGTATTTCGTTGAATATTGCACCCATGGGGCTGTGGTTTTTTAAGGTACCTATGGGTGTGCATTTGAATGAACAGTCTATGATAGATTTTAAAAAGCTTTTTAACAGATTTGGTATTGATTTTATGGAAATGCTCATAAAGGAAAATGATGAAAATTATGTAAATTATTGAATGAAGTTGAGAGGCTGAACAATTTAATTGTTAATGATTTATTGTTTTGCCAGTTGGAAAAATTGTATGAAAAACAGTATAACATTGCTGATAAAAAGGCTCAGGTGATATACAATAAAAAAGTAAGAAAATTAAAAAGGATCTTGATCAGTACAAATGCAATATCCATGAACGGAAGAAGATGATGATAGTAGTAAACAGGCAAGTTTAAAGAAAAAGTCATATATAGGACCTAGGACATACTATGATAACTATGACAACTTTAGGGGTCAAACTCTTCAGAGAGGGAGACCATTGCAAGCTCCAATGGAGTGGAGAAAGGAGTGGAAATGGAGAAAACAAAAACAGGAACACTATCAGACACATTATGTGAACAACAATTGGGGAGAGAGAGGCACACCACGGTATTAGATGCAATTGATTTAGGTGCTGATAAGGCACTAGATCAAGGTGAAGACATAGTTAATTGTTATAGTAATTTTAGGATAACAATTACACGAGTTTAGAGTTAAGGCAGGAACATTTTACCTTACTTTCTAAGGACATGAAATACATACCTAGCACTAAATTTAATGTAGTGGATACTATTACTGAAATTAAATTATATTTCCTGAGGTTAAATCTTGCTTTATTCTTCCACAGTGGTGTTTCACAATATACATATAATGAATTAAAGAAAAAAAAACACCTTTATACCCCTCACCCATCCTAATATGGTCATTTTTGAAAAATTAGTGACAAATGACATATATAAAACATATAGGAAAATGGGGAAAAGGAGGTATCATGATAATCTATCTGGAGATGAGAGGGATGTATTGGTTCAGTTAAGTAACAATAAAGACATAAGAGTCATGAAACCAGACAAAGGTGGAGGAGCAGTCTTATACAATTCTTTAAACTATATTAATGAAATGTATAAAATCCTACATGACACAGGTAACTATGAAACGGTGTCTATCAATGAGATTAATATAGGATATAGACGCATTGATTTAAGTTTGGAAGAATTTCTATTGGATAATCGCATTTCTCCTGAATTATATAATTACTTGAAGGTAGAACATCCTATTCTTGCAACTATGGTTGGTATACCTAAAATTCACAAGAGTATTACACAGCCACCGTTCCGTCCAATTGTGTCAGGCAGTCGTTCAAAAATATACCCCTTAGGAGTTGTTATGGATAAATGGTTAAAACCTATTTATAATAATATAACACATTTGATTAAGGACTGCTGTTTTTTTTCTATCAAATTTAACCACAAAAGTATGGAAAGAGAATTAAATTTTCATTACCATAGACATCATTGATTTATTTTCTTGTATACCTAAACAACAGGGTCTAGAGGATTTTTGTAATAGCTTAAGAAAATTTTTCAACTTGGATTGGGATAGAATTAGTTTAATTATGGAATTGATGCCTATGGTATTAGATTATAATTACATACATCTTGAGGGTGAGAATTTTAGACAAACCAGGGGTGTGGCCATGGGGGCCACTTGCTCCCCCATTTTCACAAACCTGGTTATGTTAGAATGGGAGACTATTAAGTTGTTTAATAGCATTTTTTATAAACATGTTACTTATTATTCTAGGTTTGTAAATGATATCTTTATTTTATGGGTGGGCCCATGGAGAGTATTCAGTCTTTCATAGAATTTTTGAATAGCACTTGTACATTTTTAAAATTTACATTTACCTGTAGTTTGGATGGTATTTCTTACTTGGATACATACATTTTTAAATCTAGGGATGGTTTTCAGTCCAGAATATTTAGAAAAAACACTTTTTCAAACAGTTATCTGGAGTACACAAGCAATCACCCTAGAAATATGATGAAGAATATATATGAGGGGCAATGTATGAGGGCTGCCCGTATAACATCTACTTATGAGAACATGATAGAAAAAGTTAATTATATTAAAGCTATGTTTATCTCTAGGGGTTACCCCATGTCTATGTTGAATGATGTCACTGATTATGTAGTAGGGGAATGGGGAAAGAAATATCCCCCGTTGATTGGAAAGGAACTAAATAAGAACTTAAGAAAAATTGAGATGAGTACTAATAAACAGTACAATAGAGCTTGTTTCCTTGAGTACTCCCCATATATTAAATATATAGAAAATATAGTGAGAAATAATTGGAATATTTTGGTGGTAGATCAAGATATAAAGAAAATAATAGGTGGTGCACCCACATTTGTTCATAAAATGGGAGCTAATATAAAGAAGAAACTAGAGATTGGACACACATTAGGAGTAAGAAACAATCAAAATAAATATACCACAACATGCAGTCGGTGTAAGCAATGTAGTGTGATTTTGGGCTTAGATGGGATAACTTTAGAAAATATTAATAGAACTTATATTCCATTTAGGCAAGGCAATTGTAAGAGTAAGTATGTCATATAAATATGACATGGGAAGTTAGTCAGTGTTTGCTGAATTTTGTTATTTGCTAGTAATTACAGGTGTGGGGGTAGCCACATTCTTTGACTTCCTGTCCTTGCCTATTTAAGTGGTACAGTGTGAAATATTTTCTGCTTAAAAACCTCAGCTTTGGCCGGCTAAGAACTAGCTGTATTCAACTGGATGTATAAGAGAATTTAAGTACCTTTATCTGCATTTTGTTTTACAAAAATACAGTATTTAAATTGATTTTAACTGTGTTGCAGGAATATTAACTGAACTGGAAGTTTTGACTCTGCTCTTAGTCCCACCCACCCTCCCTGTTTTTGTTTTGGTGTTAATCTTAGTGGCCTTGAAACTGCCCGCCCCTCTTGTAAATTTGTGTTTGGATACTCCTTCTGGGCCCATCTCATTTGCTCACTCAACTGAGTGCAGTGAGATCATATTCTGATTTCAGGCACTCCTACTGTGTGCAAAGAGAGCATCTGGGAAACAGAAAAAAAAAATTAAGCTTGTTTCCTGCCTTTCCTGTTAAGTTGTATAGACTATTTGTAGGCTTCTGAGCCCCAAGCCCTTCTGTGTTGGAGGGAAGCCTTCTAGCTTAGTTTTTTTTTGTTATAACTAGCCAGTTTTCTAGTTTCAGCACTCATATCTGTTTCTTTGATCTCAGCACTTGTTCAGAAAAAAAAAAATTCATCTGCTTTTACTGTACTTGTGTTTCTACCTACTTTATTTTACTTTTGCATCATCTTAAAAGTACTCAGTTGTATTTATTACTGCTTGATGTAACTCATTCTAAGCCTTTTGGTTTAAACACTTGGGCTTCGGGCCAGTTGTTTTGCACTGAGAGGGTTTGTGGTCTGCACTGTAGTGGCAGAACAGGTAGCTTACATCCTTCTAGGTTGGGAAGTGCTGATTGAGGGCTCAGTGTCTGTTATTCTAAAAGTGTATTAATTCTGGTTTAAGCACTTGGGCTTTCAGGCCAATTATTTTACATTAAGAGGGTTTGTGGTTTGCACTCTTGTGGGAGGAGAGGCTGGACTGCCCTTCTGAGCTGGGAATTTCTGGTTAAAGGCTTATAGTGCATGCATATCTGAACTGCTTCTTACTGAAGTTGGTGCGCCTTGTTTGCTGTGGCATAGACTGGATTCGGGCCTGCTGGATCTGGCTTTGTTTGTGTAACTTGAGCACTAATCCAGGCATTCTGTAAAGTATTCAATTGTATTTATTACTGCTTGGTAGTAACTTGATTAAAGTGTAGCTATCATTCTAAGTCTTTTGGATTAAGCACTTGGGCTTCAGACCAGTTGTTTTACATTAGGAAGGTTTGTGGCATGCACTGTGGTGGCAGGACAGGTAGCTTTCATCCTTCTAAGTCGGGAACTGCTGATTGAGAGCCCAGTGTCTGTTATTCTTAAAGTGTATTAGTTCTGGTTTAAGCACTTGGGCTTCAGGCCAGTTATTTTACATTAAGAAGGTTCGTGGTCTGCACTCTTGTGGGAGAAGAGGCTGGACTCTGCCCTTCTGAGCTGGGAATTTCTGGTTAAAGGTTGATAGTGCCTGAATATTTGAACTGTATCTTACTGAAATTGGTACACCTTGTTTGCTGTAGCATAGACTAGATCCAGGCCTGCTGAATCTAGCTTTGTTTATATGCTTGTTGTTTGTTTGCTTGTTATTTAACGCTAATTCCACCTAATACGTGGCTTCTCAGCGCTTAAGTGGATCCCTAGTGATATCTGCATTGCTTACTGTACTTATTTCCTTGTTTCACTTGAAAGAAAGTTACTGTTTGTCATTTTTGCATTTAAGTTACCTGTAACACATTGTACTTAAGTTACCTGGCACTTGCTCAGTAAAGCAATTATATAAGTCAGCACTAAAAATTAAAAGCAGTACACCCTCACTCCCCACTGGCCCTTGTTTTCAATTATAAAGGAATTCCCAATATTATTCTAGCATGTCCAAAGGTCAGTTGTCAATCTCCTCTCCGGTCTAGCTGGTGAATCTGGGAATATTGAGGCAATGTTACAACTGCCTCATGTACACAGACAACCCTCTCCTCCTCCCAACAAATTCCAACACATGTGAGAGATGCAACCATATAGCCAAACTGGAGGCTAAGCTTTCTCAACTCAGTACTGGCATAACCAGTCAGGAGGAGAAGGAAACCACACTCACTACAATTCCAGTCTCACATAGACCTACCACGACAGCAAACCAAACACATAATCACACAAAAACATACTCGGAGGCTCTAAATAAAGATCTGTCTAAGCAGCAGAGACCTCCAAAGCAGACACCCAAGCAACCGCTACCCCAAAACAAAACACGTGCAGCACATATCTCACAAAGCCAGTGTGCCGAACAGTCACAGCCCTTAAGACTAAACAACACACCTGAAAGACTTGTAATAGGTGACTCTATCGTCAGGCACACTGACGTCCCGCTCACCAGGCTGAACAAGGAGAGGGTTACGGTGAGCAGCCTGTCGGGCGCTAGGATCCGCCACATAACACAAGCATTCAGGTCACTCCAAGGCAAGTACAAATATGACTCAGTCATTGTCCATGCTGGTGTGAATGACCTGAGACGTACCTCCCTGGACTACATGAAAAGAGACATAGAGGAGCTCTCTGAGCATGTAGCCCAGGCCGGTATGACCCTGACCTTGAGTAGCATCTTACCCTCACCAAGAATGATGCCACAATATGAAGATAAGATGACCAATTTCAACAAATGGCTTAAGTACAGGTGTCATTCAAAGGGGATCCAATGCCTGTCAGCTTGGGATTATATGCTCGACAAGCCATGATGCTTCACTAGGGATGGCTTACACCTGTCACCCCTGGACTTTCGGATATTGGCAAAGGCTTTTGCTACCCCCATAGTGCCTTTTTTAGGCAAGGCTCAAAAGACAAACCCACCTCCATAGGTATCACAAGGGATAAGAAACTAAGAGTAATGCTACTCAACGCCAGAAGTCTAAACCTCAAGATGCACGCACTCGAAACTCTCCTTAGCATGGAGAACATCGATATTTGTGCAGTAACAGAAACCTGGTTCAGGGCTCCCGAGAGCACCCCAGCACTACCAGGTTATACCTCATACCATGCTTTTCGGCCCCAAAACTTGGACCGAACCACAAAAGGAGGGGGAGTATCGATATTCATCAAATATACCCACACCTCCAGGTTGGTGGCAAAGCACGAAGCATCAGAGACTATCCATGTGCAACTAACAGTGGGTAAAACTGCCTTCCAGTTTATAGCCTGCTACAGACCACCATCCCAAACCCAGGAACTCCACTCGGCCTTCCTGAGAACACTGGAAAATATGAAGGTCTCTCCAAACACCATTATATTGGGCGACTTCAACTACCCAAACAAGGACTGGGAGCATTACTCTAGCTGCAACACCCTAGCCCAAAGGTTCCTAGAATTTATAAACTCAAATGCTATGGAACAACTTGTTACCACTCCCACAAGAGGGGAAAACATACTGGACCTGATCATCACCAACATGGGGACTCTATGCTCCAGAAAAAAAGTGTATCCCTCACTGGTAAGATCAGACCATAAACTAATCTCACTGGATATTCACATCCCGACACCACCCCCTGCCCAGAAAACCACAGTGAAAAACTTCTCTAAAGCAAATTTCACACTCCTCAAAACCAAGGTGGAATCCTTCAAAGCCCCCGGGCCTGTGGAAAATACAGCCCAGACCGCAGAATCCTTTATAAACGCATTCTATGAACACCTTCAGGAATGCATGGATCATGCGATCCCAAATAAAACCAAGACCCAATCCTCCAAAAGCAGACGTCCTGTCTGGTGGACCCTAGTCATAAACAAACTATACAATAGAAGGAGGAAGCTACTAAATGATAGAGCAATATCCCAAAAAGGGAAGGCATCACTGATCAGTATTAGCAAAAAACTATGGGCACTCATAAAATTGTCTAAAGCCAGCTTCGAGAGAAAAATTACACAGGACACTAAGGATAATCACAAGGCTTTCTTTAGTTATGTTAGGAACCTGGGTGGTAATTCCCAGATATGCTCAGAATTAGTTCAAAATGACAAAAAATACACCAAACCCACAGACATTGCCAACATCCTAGCTGACAGGTTCAGTGCAAACCTCTCCCCCCCTCCCCACCAAAAGGGCAAATATCTATCCCAGCAGAGTGTTGCCCCCCTGACATCTCAGATGCTCAGGTAAGAGCCGCCCTCTCCAAAGCAAAAAACACAGCATCAATGGGACCAGATGGTGTCCCAGGCTGCGTCCTACATGAACTCCAAGAAGAGCTAAACCCAAACATAAAACTACTGTTCAATCTCAGCCTTACTACAGGATATGTACCCAAAGAGTGGCATACAGCAACAGTGGTCCCTCTCCATAAAGGTGGTGCCTCAACGGATCCTGGAAACTATCGCCCCATAAGCCTGACTAGCTTGGTATGCAAAGCTATGGAAAGGATCATCATGGACCTCATAAATAAAGATATTGGGGACCTAAAGACACTGGATCCTACCCAGTTCGGCTTTGTTAAGGGCAGATCCTGCCTCTTAAATCTGGTTGATTTCTTTGAAACAGTCACCAAAGCCATTGAAGAGGGGAAGGTGGTCCACACAGCCTACCTGGACCTCGCAAAAGCCTTCGATACAATACCCCACTCAGGCATTATAGATAAGCTCACCAGCTTAAATATAAACCCCTATGTCACTAGATGGATTGCAAACTGGCTCAAGGACAGAACCCACATGGTTAGAATTGCTGGAGCCATGTCAGACTCCAAACCAGTTACAAGTGGTGTCCCACAAGGCTCAGTCCTGGGACCTCTCTTGTTCGGTATATATTTCTCGGAGGTATAGGCCAACACGGAAGGACTGTGGCTGACCAAGTTTGCAGATGACTGCAAACTGGGCGCCATAATCAACTTTCCAGCCGACACAAGCATCCTCCAAAAGGGCCTCATAGAAACAGACAACTGGTGCCAGAGCCATGGCCTCAAGCTAAATGCCAAAAAGTGTATAGTCATCCCCTTTGGCAAAAAGTGCCCACAAATTACCACATAGGTGGTAATCCATTAAGTACAGAAGAAGTAATTAGGGACCTGGGGACCCAAGTTGTTAGCAATCTCTCATTTGACAACCACGTGGCCAAAGTGGTTAGAAAAACATTTTATATAGCCCACCTAATCATGAAGGGATTCACATCTAGATCAGGGGAGGTCATCGTGCCTCTTTACTCATCCCTCATCAGGCCCATAATCGAGTACAATGCCCCTTTTGGGATGTACCTTACCAGACACCTGCAGCAACTGGAAAGACCCCAAAAGTACCTCACCAAGAGGATCAAAGGGCTCAAACAGATGCCATATGCTGCCCGATTAAAGAAACTCCAGCTCTACTCAGTGGCATACCGCCTGTTCAGAGGCGATCTGTGCCTGACATGTAAAGCCATGTCCAACCCGGAATTAATGGACATGCTGCACCTCAGAAAATCCAAATCCCATTGAGCTACGCACTCGAGAGACTTGAACCTCAGCACTGAAATAAATAGGACATGCTGGAGGGACAGATTCATAACCCAGAGGCTCCCTTCACTCTGGAATAAAATCCCAGTCCAGGTTAGGCAGTGTCCCTCATTGACTCTCTTCAAGAGGAATCTTGATGAGTGGATGGGAGATCATAGGTTTACCCCGGGTATCACTTCTGTGTCACTGTTAGACAGAGGCACAGTATACTAACCTTGAAAAAGGGCATAGCAAAATAAATTTAAAATGGGTGGTGAAAGCCAAACACATTCTGGCTAGGCTTATAAATGCCCTAGGGCAGATAGCCTAGTATGAACCTATGAACCTATATATATAGCTAAATGCTTGTTGTGTCCTTGTTTCTATATAGGTAAAAGAGAACAACAATTTAAGAAGAGGATTTATAACCACCTATATAGTATTAGAACTAAGGACACGACTCATGCACTATACAGACATATAGAAGGACAATATGATTCTCATACATTTAAGTTTGCAATAATTGATCAAGTCACTGTTAGTCTAAGGGGTGGTAATATAAGGGCTTTATTAGGTAAGAGAGAAATCATATGGCAGATACTTACTGATGCTGCCAGGGAACCAGGACTGAATGAGTATATCTCTGTTAAGCCCATTTTACAACTTAAATAGTCTAGTTACAATGGCATACCTCATACATCACATATTTATATATTCATATATTTTTATTTATTTATTTATTTATGTATTGACAGACTTTTATAATGAAATGCACAGATCGGTTTATGAACTGCATTGATTATACATGATATGCAATGAGTCTCTATGAAATATCTCTATGAAAAGCTTAGATACTTTAATGAATTTGTATTGATTATTTTATTGAACATTTTATTGGATGTTATTTTTAGCATAAGCCTCTTATATTGTTTATTTAATTGATTTAATTAATTTATTAATTTGTTTATTAATTAATTGTATGTATTTATCTTAGTTATGAAGTCATATTTATAATGTGAGGGAATTTGTATTTTTGTCTGGGGTTAACTTGAATTGTTAAACTAGACACTGGGTCACGTTAAATTTTGGAAGTTGCAGTGACTGGTGCCAAAATATATTCAAATAGTCTAAAAAAACAGTTGTTTAAACATTCTGATGAAGTCCACTATAGAGTAGATGAAAGTGCTTAATGGGAATGTGTTTGTGTTTTACCTGACTTATTTGGTCCATTAAAAGAAGTAGTTTTTGCTCACTTCGTGCATTGGTTTTCGTTTGAGGACTGTTTGCATCTGTTACCATTTGCTGTTTCAGCTTTTGTTTTTGTGGATTTATGTGGTTGTAAGCTGTTTCTTGACTTTGTATTTATCTGAACTACAGTATTATATATTGCCCTTGAAAATACCCCAACCCTTGTGAGTCCTGTGTCACTGGTATGATTTTTTGTTTACCTTATTTATAATAAATGTATCTACCATCAGTGATAGGGGGACTTAGCTAGCTAGCCCTAACATATTGTGCATGGCTTCTGATAGGAGAGTGTGGTATGTTTTATTTACTTCTTTTTAGGATATAAGACAATAGTGCATACCTTAAATTTATAAATAATTCATATTTCAAAGTATATCTAAAAACAGAAATGAATATTTGTTTCTAGAATTTATAGCATTTACATTCATCCCAGCTCTGCTCTATGTGCTGTATTTTAAAACTAGCTTCTAAATTTGTCAAATAAGTCAGCATTATCTAGAAGACTGAAAGCAACAGGTCGGTTGTCATCATGAAAAAAACGATTTAAAAGTATAGTTCATAACCCACTCTTCCTAGACATTTATCTATATTTAAAATAGCAAAAGTATACAAGCACCTACTGCAAAGACAGCTGTGAGTAATTAGGACACCACACTATGCAAACAAGCATAGTGTCTATATGTGTATATTGTAGTGTATATTTATATATATATATATATATATATATATATAATATACATTTTATATTTTAAAATATATATGTGTGTGTGTTATATATATATATATATATATATATATATATAGAGAGAGAGAGAGAGAGAGAGCTTTATATAATGTTTATTTTATATATGTATATGCTGTTAATTCACATTAAATGTTCTACAAACATGTTGTTGTTGTTGTGTCTTTCAGCTTTTCCCGGTTAGGGGTCGCCACAGCGGAACTCCGGTCCGCTAATGATTGGTAATTGATTTTTACGTGCCGAGTTACCAGCCCTGACGCACAGCCTTCAACAAAGGTACGCCCATTCATGCATGTCTCCATGCAGAAGACGCTCTAGTTGAGAATCGAACCGGACAGCGTCTTACTGTGAGGTGATAACGCTACCGCAGGACCACCACCGCGGGTCAATGTTCTACAAACATGTGTTCATTTAAAACATGATGAATGATCCATGCAATGTACATAATACAATGGTTATATGTTAAAATGTATATACTTGCATGTTAAAATGTATTTGTACTGTTAACTCAAGTTGAATGTATTTACAAATGGATGTAAAGTGGATCTTTTTTCTCCTAAGCCTCTGCTGAAAAAGGGACTTTACACCGTAACATTTTTCCTGTAAACAAAGGCAACTAACTAGCTGGGTGGTTCAAGTTAATAAAATTCTGTAATAAACTTATTAAAAATAATGAACAAGATGACACAGTTCCGCAACATGTCAGACAGAAGCGTAGTAGTTTTTGCAAGCTGAGCAGAATAAAGAACACTGCTCTGTAGAAGTAAACATTTACTGAAAAATGTGTACATCTCACAGCTGTTTTTTCCAGTTGTTGACATTCGGAGTTGGAGGGGGTATACTTGTTAAATGTAATGAAATGGACAGAAACAGACCTAAGCCAGACAACAAGCGCATAAATTTGGAAGGTGGGAAACCAAACCATAGGTCATATGCCTTTAGAAGGCAGTTGATAAGAGAATAGTTTGGGCATTCAAAGAAAAATAACAGTTTAGTATGATTATCCCCTTCCTCACAAAACTGTAATTAAAGGGCATTATAACATTGTAACACATTATTATTATTATTATTATTATTGTAATATTGTAACACATTATTGTTAGACTCAGTGTTGGTATGTTTAGAGTTTCTGCAGCCATCATCTCTGTATAGGCCACTGGCATCTGGGTTTAGTGACTCTTGAAAAACTAATCACCATTTTCTACACTATTTCTGAGAGCTATCTTAGGGTTGCCACCTTTTCAGATGCCTATAGTGGGAGATTTCTTACAGAAATATGAAAATTTTGCAGGACAAACCATATATAGAACCAATTTAAAGGCCAGAGCTTCTCTTTTTTGCCAAAATAAAATTTGTTCTTGTAAAATTTGAGTTGTTTCTATTCGTATAGTATTAAGGTGTTTCATATACAAAACAATGATTTATGCAATGATAACAGGAAACTTAGGAAATATTTTTTTCCTTAAATCTCAGGACGTTTGCCATTTTTCATGGTTGTTCACAGGACACAACTTTCCAAATAGGGACTATACTGCATAAGGTTGGGCAGGTGGTAACCATAACTATGGTAGAAGCAAGGTGAGTAGGGCAGACTTAACTTCCATTTTCATAACAAAAGTTTCGAGCACATTCTATGGGATCTCCAGGCACTTCCAAACAAGCTGAGAAATATAAGAGGAGGATGAGTGTGAGGGCAGCACCATGGATCAAATGGTGGAAATTGAAAAAGGGTAATTGTGAGGTAGAGTTCAGGGAATTGTTAAGAAAGGCACTGGGTGGCAGTGAAGAGTTACCAAATAGCTGGGTAACTACAGTAGAGCTAGTAAGGGAGATGGCTAGAAAGGTGCTTGGTATGACATCTGGACAGAGGAAGGATGACAAGGAGACATGGTGGTGGAATGAGGAAATACAGGAGAGTATACAGATAAAGAGGTTGGCAAAGAAGAGGTGAGATTGTCAGAGAGATGAAGAAAGTAGACAGGCGTATAAGGAGATGAGGTGCATGGCAAAGAGAGAGGTGGCGAAGGCTAAAGATAAGGCATATGAAGAGTTGTATGAAAGGTTGGACACTAAGGAGGGAGAAAATGACCAGTACCGATTGGCTAGACAGAGGGACCGAGCTATGAAAGAAGTGCAGCAGGTAAAGGTGATAAAGGATAATGAGGGAAACATACTTACAAGCGAGGAGAGTGTGTTGAGCAGATGGAAAGCGTACTTTGAGGGGTTGATGAATGAAGAGAATGAGAGGGAGAGAAGGTTGGATGATGTGGGGATAGTGAATCATGAAGTGCAATGGATTAGCAAGGAGGAAGTAAGGATAACTATGAAGAGGATGAAGAATAGAAAGGCTGTTGGTCCAGATGACATACCTGTGGAAGCATGGAGGTATTTAGGTGAAATGGCACTGGAGTTTTTAACCATATTGTTTAATGACATTTTGAAAAGTGAGAGGATGCCTGAGGAATGGAGAAAAAGTGTTTTGATACCGATTTTTAAGAATAAGGGTGATGTGCAGAGCTGTAGTAACTACAGAGGGATTAAACTGATCAGTCACAGCATGAAGTTATGGAATAGAGTAGTGGAAGCTAGGTTAAGAAGGGACATAATGATTAGTGATCAGCAGTATGGTTTCATGCCGGGAAAGAGCACTACAGATGCGATGACTGAGAGTGTTGATGGAGAAGTACAGAGAAGGTCAGAAGGAGTTGCATTGTGTTTTTGTAGACTTAGAGAAAGCATATGACAGGGTGCCTAGAGAGGAGTTGTGGTATTGTATGAGGAAGTCTGGAATGTCAGAGAAATATGTAAGAGTGGCACAGGATATGTACAAGGGTAGTGTGACAGCGGTGAGGTCTGCGGTGGGAGTGACGGATGCGTTTAAGGTGGAGGTGGGATTACATCAAGGATCAGCTCTGAGCCCTTTCTTATTTGCAATGGTGATGGACAGGTTGACAGACGAAATCAGACAGGAGTCCCCATGGACTATGATGTTTGCAGATGACATTGTGATCTGTAGTAAGAGTAGGGAACAGATGGAGGAGACCCTGGAGAGGTGGAGATGTGCTCTAGAGAGAAGAGGAATGAAAGTCAGCAGGACTAAGACAGAATATATGTGTGTGAATGACAGGGAGGATAGAGGAATGGTGAGGATGCAAGGAGTAGAGGTGGCGAAGGTGGATGAGTTTAAATACTTGGGGTCAGTAGTTCAGAGTAATGGTGAGTGTGGAAGAGAGGTGAAGAAGAGACTACAGGCAGGATGGAGTGGGTGGAGAAAAGTGTTAGGAGTGATTTGTGACAGACGAGTACCAGTAAGAGTGAAAGGGAAGGTCTACAAGAGGGTAGTGAGACCAGCTATGTTATATGGGTTGGAGACAGTGGCATTGACAAAAAGGCAGGAGTTAGAGCTGGATGTGGCACAGTTCAAGATGTTAAGATTTGCACTGGGTGTGACGAGGGTGGACAGGATTAGGAATAAGTATATTAGAGGGTCAGCCCAGGTTGGAAGGTTTGGAGACAAAGCCAGAGAGGCAAGATTACGTTGGTTTGGATATGTGCTGAGGAGGGATGCTGGGAAAAAGATGATAAGGATGAAGCTACCAGGTAACAGGAAAAGAGGAAGGCCTAAGTTAAGGTTTATGGATGTGGTGAGAGAGGACATGCAGGTGGTTGGTGTGACAGAGAAAGATGCAGAGGACAGGAAGAAATGGAAACAGATGATCCACTGTGGCAACCCCTAATGGGAACTGCCGAAAGGAGATGATGATGATGGATGACAATGTCCTAAGTCTGTCCTGTGAGCTGTTCTTGGCACATCTTACATGGCAGATGCCCAGACGCATCCTCACAGGTAGCCCAAGTCCCTTCAAATGAGTCCTTTCAACACAAGAGAGCTGTGGCTGTACTCTGAGGTCTTTCAGGATTGCTGAACTTCTTAATCTGTCATGGAGAGTGAGCTCAGGTTGTGAAGACAGCTTCACCATGAAATTATTTGAACTATACAATGGATATGTGTAATTACATCCACGGTGGTGCAGCGGTAGCGTTGCTGCCTCACAGCAAGAGGTTCTCCTGTTCAATTCTCAGCTGGATTGTGGGGAGTGCCTTCTATGTGAAGTCTGCATGTCCTCTCCGCGGTTGTGTGGGCATTCGAAAGACATGCGTAAATGGGTGTGCTTTTGTTGAAGGTTGAATGTCGAGCTGGCACCTCAGCGTTTGTGAAAAAAACTACTGCCAATTATTAGCAGACCGGAGTTCTGCTGTGGCGACCCCTAACTGGGAAAAGACAAAAGACAAACAACGACAACAAAGGATATGTGTAATTCTGACAGTTCCAAATTGCAAGTAAGGGGAGTCAGCCTGAATGAACTGATCAACTAATTATCTCCAGAAGCATTGAACTGCATGACTCACCTACTTCCTATATAGTAGCACCTTCCTCAAATGTGTTGTGCTTTGGATTCTACCAGTTGTTATTTTTGCCTGCTACAGCTTGAAATGGGAAGAACAGTTTCTCTGTTTGTCCTGGAAGGAACCTTTTAGTTTGGGCTCAAGCCAAAATAGAACTACAACTATGCAAGCTACCGATTAGAAAAAAAGTAAAATTCATCAAAGTGGTAAGGTTGTATGAAATATAGATATTGGAGAGTATTTCTTCTATTGTTGCCATCTATTCGAATATATTCATTTTATTTTCCCTGTGCAAATTAACCCTTGTGTATTTATGTTTCAAAATCTGCTTTGTCTGTGTTATTTTTATTTTATGTAAGTAAAGAAAGCCCGGCATACATCTGAAAAGTCCGAGGCTGGCTGTTTTTGTATTTATAAGGTATTGCACTGTTCTGAATTACCTTACAGGGCATCCACCTCTCAAAGGGTTAAACTGCTTCGGATGCATGCTACTAAGTTTTTATGACAGTTGGCTCATATACCTGTGTCATTGGGCTGCCAGACAGGGCCTCTGTGGTGGCAGTCTACTATGTGGATAGCAGGTAATGTCAGCTGGCATGAGAAGTTATCATTCGTTGTCCCTCTCCTTGGGAAACTAGTGTGTGTGTGTGTGTGTGTGTGTGTGTGTGTGTGTGCGTGCGTGCGTGCGTGCGTGCGTGTGTGTGTGTGTGTGTGTGTGTGTGTGTGTGTGTGTGTGCCCGCGCGTGTGTGCAGAGGAGTGGCTAGGCCACTTGGAGTCCAATGCAAGACCCTGATTTGGCACCCTTCCCCAACATAGCTAAAAAGCAAAGAAAAGGACAACTTGAAGAGCAATATTTAAGTGATTTCCTTCAGAAAATGTATACTGTGTACTGCAATGGATATTATTCTGGCAACTTTTTAAGTTCATAACAGCCTACAGTATTTTAAATTTTGTTCCTAATGTGATTCCTCCAATTTGCACTAAATGACAGACATTTGGATTTCAGACTTAATAATCCTCTAGAAAATGCATACTAGAGACCAGATAGGAAAGTGGTTAAGGTGTTTGCCTCCAATGCATAAAGTACAAAGTTTGATCCTGACCTCCAGCCAATGTGTTATTTTGGTATACAGCTCGGCAAACTCCTCGTGGTGTCCTGCAGAGTTCTACAGCGTCAGAGAGACTAAAGAGAGACTTTGGAGTGATTAAGTATCATTTTTCCTGCTTCTTCTTGTTGTCTGTAGCTATTCCTACCTAAAATGCCAATTCTAATGTTGCTATGATTTAAAAAGCTTGTTTTTGTTACATAGTGTACTTATTGTTACCTGCGCTTGCAAAAAAGTCGTATTTGTGTCTAAAGTAACTGTTTAACTGTTGTAGGCTACACACTCAAGTGCGATAGCCTTTTTCTGTGCATTTAAAGTGTTTTACTGATTGTATTTTTATCTTGCCTTCTTGAAAAAAACAAAAAAACAAAAAAAGATACTTGTTAATTTCTGCCTTTCTAAGCTAGTTTAGTCTGATTTTCAGGTCCTTGCTGAATCCAGGGCTGTTTTAAAAAGTTTCTGTGTTTGCCCATACCTTACTTGGATAGGAGGAAGTTTCTCTGTTCTCCAGTGAGAATGGGGAGCTTTGAGCAGCCTATTTGTCCTTGGAGGAGTGGTTTCTGCCGAGAAATTTGTAGCTTATTGGCAGAGTTAAAGATGTTAAGATTTGCACTGGGTGTGACGAGGGTGGACAGGATTTGGAATACGTATATTAGAGGGTCATCCCAGGTTGGAAGGTTTGGAGACAAAGCCAGAGAGGCAAGATTACGTTGATTTGGACATGTGCTGAAGAGGGATGCTGGGAAAAGGATGATAAGGATGAAGCTACCAGGTAACAGGAAAAGAGGATGGCCTAAGTTCAGGTTTATGGATGTGGTGAGAGAGGACATGCAGATGGTTGGTGTGACAGAGCAAGATGCAGAGGACAGAAAGAAATGGAAACAGATGATCCGCTCTGGCAACCCCTAATGGCAACAGCCGAAAGAAGATGATGATGATGATGATGATGATCACAATGTCCTGAGTCTGTCCTGTGAGCTGTTCTTGGCACATCTTACATGGTAGATGCCCAGAAGCATCCTCACAGGTAGCCCAAGTCTCTTCAAATGTGTCATTTCAACACAAGGCAGCCGTGGCTGTACTCTGAGGTCTTTCAGGATTGCTGAACTTCTTACTCTGTCATGAAGAGTGAGCTCAGGTTGTGAAGACAGCTTCACCATGAAATTATTTGAACTATACAATGGATATGTGTAATTCTGACAGTTTCAAATTGCAAGTAAAGGGAGTCAGCCTGAATGAACTGATCAACTAATTATCTCCAGAAGCATTGAACTGCATGTCTCACCTACTACTTCTTATATAGTAGCACCTTTCTCAAATGTGTTGGGCTTTGGATTCTACCAGTTGTCATTTTTGCCTGCTACAGCTGGAAATGGGAAGAACAGTTTCTCTGTTTGTCCTGGAAGGAACCTTTTAGTTTGGGCTCAAGCCAGTATAGAACTACAACTATACAAGCTACCGATTAGAAAAAAAGTAAAATTCTTCAATGGGGTAAGGTTGTATGAAGTCTAGATATTGAAGAGTATTTCTTCTATTGTTGCCATCTATTCGAATATATTCATTTTATTTTCCCTGTGCAAATTAACCCTTTTGTATTTATGTTTCAAAATCTGCTTTGTCTGTGTTATTTTTATTTTATGTAAGTAAAGAAAGCCCTGCATACATCTAAAAATCTGAGGCTGGCTGTTTTTGTATTTATAAGGTACTGCAGTGTTCTGAATTACTTTACAGGGCATCCACCTCTCAAAGAGTTAAACTGCTTTATATGCATGCTACTAAGTTTTTATGACAGTTGGCTCATATACCTGTGTCATTGGGCTGCCAGACAGGGCCTCTGTGGTGGTAGTCTACTATGTGGATAGCAGGTAATGGCAGCTGGCATGAGAAGGTATCATTCGTTGTCCCTCTCCTTAGGAATCTAGTATGTGTGTGTGTGTCTGTGAGTGTGTGTGTGTGTGTGTGTGTGTGTGTGTGTGTGTGTGTGTGTGTGTGTGTGTGTGTGTGTGTGTGTGCGCATGTGCATGTGCAGAGGAGTGGCTAGGCCACTTGGAGTCCAGTGCAAGACCCTGATTTGGCACCCTTCCCCAACATAGCTAAAATCATGGAAAAGGACAACTTGAAGAGCAATATTTAAGTGATTTCCTTCAGAAAATTTATACTGTGTACTGCAACGGATATTATTCTGGCAACTATTTAAGTTCATAACAGCCTACAGTTTTTAAAATTTTGTTCCTAATGTAATTTGTCCAACTTGCACTAAATGACAGACATTTGGATTTCAGACTTAATAATCCTCCAGAAAATACATGCTAGAGACCAGATAGCAAAGGAGTTAAGGTGTTTTCCTCCAATACACAAGGTCTAAGGTTTGATTCTGACCTCTGGCCAATGCATTATTTTGGTATACAGCTCGGCAAGCTTCTCATGGTGTCCTGCAGACTTCTGCAGTGTCAGAGAGATTTTGGAGTGATTAAGTATCATTTTTCCTGCTTCTTCTTGTTGTCTATAGCTATTCCCGCCTAAAACGCAGATTCTAGTGTTGCTGTGATTTAAAAAGCTCATTTTTGTTACATAGTGTACTTATTGTTACCTGCACTTGCAAAAAAAGTCATATTTGTTTCTAAAGTAACTGCTTAACTGTTGTAGGCTACACACTCAAAAGAGATTGCCTTTTTCTGTGCATTTAAAGTGTTTTACTGACTGTATTTTGTATCTTGCCTTCTTGACAAAACAAAAAAGATACTTGTTAATTTCTGCCTTTCTAAGCTAGTTTAGTCTGATTTTCAGTTCCTTGCTGAATCCAGGGCTGCATTATAAAGTTTCTGTGTTTGCCCATATCTTACTTGTATACGAGGAAGTTTTTCTGCTCACCAGTGAGAGTGGGGAGCTTTGAGCAACCTATCTGTACTTGGAGGAGTGGTTTCTGCCCAGAAATTAGTAGTTGATTGACCATTTTGGGCTAATTCCTTCATTTCCCTGCTTTAAAACCAGCTTGTGCACGGCTTTGCGCTTGTATACAGCTCGGCAAACTCCTTGTGGTGTCCTGCAGAGTTCTACAGCGGCAGAGAGACTAAAGAGAGACTTTGGAGTGATTAAGTATAATTTTTCCTGCTTCTTCTTGTTGTCTGTAGGTATTCCCACATAAAACGCCGATTCTAGAGTTGCTGTGATTTAAAAAGCTCGTTTTTGTTACATAGTGTGCTTCTTGTTACCAGCACTTGCAAAAAAGTCGTATTTGTGTCTAAAGTGAGTGTTTAACTGTTGTAGACCACACACTCAATTGCGATAGCCTTTTTTTCCTGTGCATTTAAAGTGTTTTACTGACAGTATTTTGTATCTTGCCTTCTTGAAAAAAAAAAAAAGATACTTGTTAATTTCTGCCTTTCTAAGCTAGTTTAGTCCAATTTTCAAGTCCTTGCTGAATCCAGCGCTGTGCTACAAAGTTTCTGTGTTTGCCCATAACTTACTTGGGTAGAAGGAAGTTTCTCTGTTCACCAGCGAGACTGGGGAACTTTGAGCAGCCTATCTGTCCTTGGAGGAGTGGTTTCTGCCCAGAAATTAGTAGTTGATTGGCCATTTTGGGCTAATTCCTATCTCTTTCATTTCCCTTCTTTAAAATCAGCTTGTGCGCGGTTTTGCGCTTGTATACAGCTCGGCAAACTCCTCGTGGTGTCCTGCAGAGTTCTACAGCGGCAGAGAGACTAAAGAGAGCCTTTGGAGTGATTAAATATAATTTTTCCTGCTTCTTCTTCTTGTCTGTAGCTATTCTCACCTAAAACGCTGATTCTAGTGTTGCTGTGATTTAGAAAGCTTGTTTTTGTTACATAGTGTACTTATTGTTACCTGCACTTGCAAAAAAGTCGTATTTGTGTCTAAAGTAACTGTTTAACTCAGGGGCGGCTTGTGGCATCGGGCTGCCGGACTGCAACCCCCTCAGCTAGACAGCTGAGTACTTAGTTTATTTTTTTTTTATGTAAAAAAAAAAAAATAATGAAATCTGCTTTTATACTTTAAATTTCGAGTCCACGACTCAAAATTACGCGCATGTGCATTGCGCGCTTCTATCGCAACAGCGTTTTTTTTTTTTTAATTCTTGCTGCAATGTTTTCATTGCAGCCCGGAGAAGCAAAGAAGGCATCATTGTGATGCCCAGAACTCCCCAGAAGTCTATGCGGTTGAGACACAAACCGCATAGACATGGAAGGGGCTCGGACTGCGACGTCCGCAGGCACGTCATGACGTGCTTGCTGGGCAAATGCTGCTGATTGGTTGTCGCTCTCTTCCTGGGCTTTATGTCCTGGGAAAAGAGCGAGAATCAATCAGTCAGTTAGCTGCTTCGAGCTTCAGCTTTCAGTTGTTTGTACTGTTTGTTTAAAGTTTAGTTTCGTGATCTTTTTACTTTTTTTTGGATTTATTTGGGAATCGGTCAATCGGATCATTTTACGTTTTTTTGGGTGGATTGATTTTGTGCAGCGTGTGTGGTGTGCCTACTCTTAGAAGAACAGAAGAAAAAGAAGAAAGAAGAAAAGTTTTAAAGTACAGAGTGAACGAACTTGAAGGTGCAGATTCAGAATTAAGTAAGTAAATGTTAGCCATAGCCTTCACATCAAAACTTTTACTTTTGTTTTATCTATTTGGCGACAGCTTAGATCAAGTAACCCTCGCTTAGAGAATTCATTGTGTAAATATTAATGCAAAAATGTAGTTAAGTACAGGGAAAGGTCGTATTTGTATGCAATGATCATTTGTAAGCACAGTTCGTGCACCCACCTCTGCAAACTGTTTGGATTCCATGCTTCTAAATAAAGGCTGGTTGCATAACGTGATTGCATTCTTACATCCCAAGTTATTCCTTTGAAAGGGTTGAGAGCTGTATTTGGGTGCATGAAGTACACTTTCTTTTTCGGGTTTCTGTGTTCTTCAAGTAGGATCATGGACAAAGCGGCGTTTTTGCTGCTGGTCCTTTTAACTGAGGAGTGTATGGAGAGTACTGCTGAATCCTGCAGAGGAGCTCAGTGCCACATGTCTGAAAACCAAGAGCCGAGACAATGCCGTGGAGCTGACTGCTCCAGCAAGAGGCAGGACACCTTTGTAAGTTGTTACCACCAGTCAGGGAAAGTTTATTCCAAACTCTCAGCATCAAAGCCAACATGCTTCCAGTGCGGGCTACAATGCAAGGTCTAGTACTGATTTAAAAGGTGCAGGGCACCCGCTGTCTGGAAACAGCAGTCAAAGTTTCTGATGTGGATGGCATAGGGGCTTGTGCTGGAGGTGACTGCTATAGTAAGCAGTTAAATACCACAAATGATTGCAGGGGTGTTGAATGCAGATTTCCTTTCAGAATTCGTCTAAACCCAGACCTAAATCACAAGCTACTTTCTGGAGTACACAGACAATTTTTTTTGATTGCCTTAGCTTTCATTTTGCCTACTGTTGAGGGCCATAACACTACAACAAGTCTTTGAAACCAAATGATGGTTTGTACTGTACAACAATAAATTCAATGGGTCTTATGTTCTTATTCTTGTAATTAGGGTATTTATTTGTTATTCTTTTCAAAATCTCTGTACATCTGATACCAATGCAGGTTTGCTAAATGACCGCCAATCAATGTATTCTGCACATCTCACTTCTTTATTCAGCTGCTGACTGCTGTAAGTTCAAATGTCTTTTCAAGCCTCCATTTCTCATCCGCAGATGCTCAGATATATGGACACATAGAATGCTATCAAATAGAGACAGAGGGGAATGGGGATATGTGCCACAGTGAGTGAGCATCTAGTATCAAAATATTGCAGCTGCATTTAAATGGTACTGTCTGTGTGCCAGGTCTAATCGTTATAATTAAAAAAAAAAATACAGCATGCAACAATACAGAATGGTGAGTGTCATCATTACATGTGAACCCAAATAGAATATGCAAGGGTTGTAAAGATTTAAATAAAACAAATGCACATGTACAGGTACACAAACACACACATGCACACACTATATACAGTGTGCAGAAAAATAAATGAAGCGCTTATCTTAATTATTTTTGGACTTTTGATGTGTACGGGTACTGTACTTTAGCTCAACTACTGAACTTGTTTTCTTGTCTATTGCTTTAGCATACTTGCCTTATAAAGAAATCTCTCTCTCTCTATCTATATCTATCTATCTATCTATATATATATATATATATATATATATATATATATATATATATATATATATACACTGTAAAAAAGGTACTTATGATGCAAACTGTAAACTAACAACTTATATTATATTATATATTTAAACTCCAGGTTTAAACAATTATGTTACTATAAGGTCTTTCCTTAATACACGTAGATAGCTACCTATGACTATTATCTTTAACAATATTAGCTTGCCTTTGCTCTGTAATTCTTAATGACGTATAAATCCATACATATGAGTTTTCAGTCAATTATTTTTTGATGAGTCTTTCATAGAACAGTCATTTCTATAAGGTTGATTAAGATGTTTAATTTAATATGTTTATTCTTTAGATTTATAAATTATTCATAAGCATATATACTTGATTTTAACATACATACACTCAAAGCTTATCATAACCAAGGTTTTTAGAATTTTTTTTATATTTATATTTATATACATAAGTTATGTTTTTATTTATGAATTTAGTTTTTGCTGTATATAATTCATATTTTAAAATTCATCAATTGTATATTCATATTTATATACTTTTATATTTACATATTGCACTAATATAATAGAAATTAACTTGGCAGTTATTTTTATATCAGAACTTTATAAATTAGGGTAAATATATTGTAACACTCTTTTTTATATTTTTCATGTTAAGTTCTGAAATTTTGCATATGAGATAAGCCACAATGAGTGTAGTCTATCTTAAATATTTATTTATTCATTTATTTATTAATGAGCTTAAAACATTGATGAACTGCTAGCTTAGATAGTGTGCTTTTTAATGTTATATTAAAACAGTGTTACTAGTAGTTTAAAGTTAGTTTTTAATGTCATTTTTCATTTTAATGAACTTAATTGTATAATTGCACAATTGTTTGATTAATTGATTGAATGATGAGTTGCCTTTTGGTATATAATCCCTGAATTTATTATGCTGTATATGGTCTGAAGAAGCGTATCTGGAGATACGCGAAAGCGCTTACCTCAGTCTTTAATAAATCGTTATACTATATTTTTAAACGTGGAGAGTCTGAAGTTTGTATTTTACATTATATATATATATATATATATATATATATATATATATATATACACTGTAAAAAAGGTACTTATGATGCAAACTGTAAACTAACAACTTATATTTGTGATGCATTGTCTACTGATGTGGAACTGGTCAGAACTCTGCAGTTACTCTTTAGGTGGATAATGTCTCCAAGGATGAAGCTGCCACCCATCACATATACTCACCGATAATCAAGTTCAAAGTAATTTATTTTGAGAAGAAAATATAATTACTTCCAGAGGCAATCTTGGAAGAAATGATGGTTTGCATTAATAGTGTCCTTAAGGCTTTTTTCCCATTTACCACTCTGTTCTAAGCTAAGAGAACTTCTCTACCTACAGATGTGACAGTCCCCTTTTGATACTGCCACCAGATGCTTTTTTTATGTCAGCATTTGGCTTTTTTTTGAAGATGTTCAATACTTGTTTTCATACTATCATTATGAATAGATTTTTGCTTCTTATTTTTGGTTTGTTCCTCATAAAATTTGTGGCAAATCATTTAGGAATTAAGTCACTAAATAATGACACACTGAGTTTCAGACTTCATAACCAATGCATGCTAAAGTAAGACTTGTTGTTCTATCAACTGTCTCAATTTATACAAGAGCAATTTTTAGTGCTGTTTATATGTTCCCCCAGTATACTTGGCCTTGTCCAGATTTATTGCATTCACAGGTTGAGAGGTACATGCAAATAAATTGGTTTATAGAATTAGGCATAGCCAAACCTCTCAACTGTCCCTGATTTTGGCTCAAAATGTTGCTCTTCCCCTAATGATCCCTCCGCAAAATAGCAACTTTGGAAGAAAACATGGAGGGTTTACAATTAAGAAATAACTGTAATCATAGTTATAGATTACTTTTATTTCAGAAATGCATGTAGATTATTTTATTTTGTCAGCTGCTCAAGTTAGCAGTACTAATATTAAAGTGTCCCTTCTTTGACAGGTTCCCAGCTGTTTTGTGTGGCTATTTTATATTTTTACATCACATTTTTGGTCCATTTATCATAAAGTTGTGTTTTTTTGGCAAATTAGTGACAAATCATTAAAGTCTGAAGTTAGAAAATAATGACAGACATTTGAGTTTTAGATTTCATACCATTCAGAAAATTCATACTAATGCAAGACCTATTCTATTATATTTCTAAGTTTATAAGAGCAATATTTTTAAAAATTGTCCTTGCTTTTGGGCC
The DNA here is from genome assembly GCF_019279795.1 of Protopterus annectens. Lineage (NCBI taxonomy): Eukaryota > Metazoa > Chordata > Ceratodontiformes > Protopteridae > Protopterus > Protopterus annectens. Next base: position 679,450,490 of record NC_056733.1, read on the forward strand.
TTTGTCCCACTTCTTTGTATGGCTTTGTCCAGATTTCTTGCTCTGAGGTTGAGAGGTATGACAAATGTGTCAGGGTCATCACAGTCAGCCAGAAACATTTCAAATTGTGACATACTTGTTGCACCCCACTCCCCTATGTAGTGACTCTGGATGTGTCGAAGCAAGGCAAGGAGTAGTTATGCAGTGTAAATGTGCAGGGTATCCCCCCATCCAAGGTAGACACAAGTACTAGAGTGGCTTTTCATCTGTTCTTGATTTTTGCAGAATGGTCTGGTTTCTGTCATATTTTTTGTACTGTTGATTTATGCTTATTACTCAAAGTGCCTGTTGCTCTGTGTTTAAGTAGCAATACTTTAATGACCATCAGGTAAGCCTGGCTGAGATTGTAAGATGCAAGTAAGCTTTAATAAGCATACTGTTAAAGAATTGCCAACATTGAAAGCCTTTCTGTTGTTGCCATGTAGAGAATACTTAACTAATGTATAAGCCTTGGGTATTGAAATGCATATGACAGTATTTGTAATAAAGGACATGATTACATTATTTTAAGAAGCTCATTACACTTGGAGACTTCCAGTCATCTCTGCAGGCTTTACCCATAAACTAAACAGAATGCCAATCGTGTGGTCCATAACCTGTACAGTAATCCTTTTAAGCAATGTATCTTGAGCTTATTTCTTGTTTGCTTTTCATTTTTTACTTTGATCATGTTTTCCCCATGAAACAAGTAGATGGTTGTCAGGCAGCAGGTCTTTTTTTGGATAAGGAACATTTTTACAAGTGGAGGCATCAGAGATTTCTACTTTCAGCATGTTACTTGGTACTTTTAATAAAGCTGAATATAAATTATAATTAGAACTGCAGTGCAAGAAGTGGTTTGAGTTGAGTGCTGCTTGCTTTTCTTGTACTTGATAATGACTGGCATGTATTTAAAAAAGTAATTTATTTTTCATGCCTCACAACCTTTATGTTTCCATCTAGATATTAAGTAAGCTGTCATGCAGCCAATGCATTGAAATATTTTCATTCTTCTACACTTCATTTTGTCTTGATTGGACTCTCATAATGACGGTTTGGCACCCACGGCAGTGTATATAGTTAGTTTTTTTGTGGTTTTGAGCATAGCTCTTCCCCTTTCTAGTTGACCACACCCCTTCCCATTGACCCCACCCATTCAGCTGTCTCCTGCAGCCCCCCTTTGATTTGAAATCACCAGCCACCACTGGTTTAACTGTTGTAGGCTACACACTCAATTGCGATAGCCTTTTTCTGTGCATTTAAAGTGTTTTACTGACTGTATTTTGTATCTTGCCTTCTTGAAAAAAAAAAGATACTTGTTCATTTCTGCCTGTCTAAGCTAGTTTAGTCCGATTTTCAGGTCTTTGCTGAATCCAGGGCTGTGTTACAAAGTTTCTGTGTTTGCCCATACCTTACTTGGATAGGAGGAAGTTTCTCTGTTCACCAGTGAGAGTAGGGAGCATTGAGCAGCCTATCTGTCTTTGGAGGAGTGGTTTATGCCCAGAAATTAGTAGCTGATTGGCAGAGTTAAAGATGTTAAGATTTGCACTGGGTGGGATGAGGGTGGACAGGATTAGGAATAAGTATATTAGAGGGTCAGCCCAGGTTGGAAGGTTTGGAGACAAAGCCAGAGAGGCAAGATTATGTTGATTTGGACATGTGCTGAGGGGGGCTGCTGGGAAAAACGATGATAAGGATGAAGCTACCAGGTAACAGGAAAAGAGGAAGGCTTAAGTTAAGGTTTATGGATGTGGTGAGAGAGGACATGCAGGTTATTGGTGTGACAGAGCAAGATGCAGAGGACAGAAAGAAATAGAAACAGATGATCCACTGTCGCAACCCCTAACGGGAACAGCCGAAAGAAGATGATGATGATGATGACAATGTCATGAGTCTGTCCTGTGAGCTGTTCTTGGCACATCTTACATGGTAGATGCCCAGAAGCATCCTCACAGGTAGCCCAAGTCTCTGCAAATGTGTCCTTTCAACACAAGGCAGCAGTGGCTGTACTCTGAGGTCTTTCAGGATTGCTGAACTTCTTACTCTGTCATGGAGAGTGAGCTCAGGTTGTGAAGACAGCTTCACCATGAAATTATTTGAACTATACAATGGATATGTGTAATTCTGACAGTTCCAAATTGCAAGTAAAGGGAGTCAGCCTGAATGAACTGATCAACTAATTATCTCCAGAAGCATTGAACTGCATGACTCCCCTACTTCCTATATAGTAGCACCTTTCTCAAATGTGTTGGGCTTTGGATTCTACCAGTTAAGTAATTTTTGCCTGCTACAGCTGGAAATGGGAAGAAAAGTTTCTCTGTTTGTCCTGGAAGGAACCTTTTAGTTTGGGCTCAAGCCAGTATAGAACTACAACTATACAAGCTACCGATTAGAAAAAAAGTAAAATTATTCAAAGTGGTAAGGTTGTATGAAATCTAGATATTGGAGAGTATTTCTTCTATTGTTGCCATCTATTTGAATATATTCATTTTATTTTCCCTGTGCAAATTAACCCTTGTGTATTTATGTTTCAAAATCTGCTTTGCCTGTGTTATTTTTATTTTATGTAAGTAAAGAAAGCCCTGCATACATCTGAAAAGTCTGAGGCTGGCTGTTTTTGTATTTATAAGGTAATGCACTGTTCTGAATTACCTTACAGGGCATCCACCTCACAAGGAGTTAAACTGCTTAGGATGCATGCTATTAAGTTTTTATGACAGTTGGCTCATATACCTGTGTCATTGGGCTGCCAGACAGGGCCTCTGTGGTGGCAGTCTACTATGTGGATAGCAGGTAATGGCAGCTGTCATGAGAAGGTATCATTCGTTGTCCCTCTCCTTAAGAAACTAGTGTGTGTGTGTGTGTGTGTGTGTGTGTGTGTGTGTGTGTGTGTGTGTGTGTGTGTGTGTGTGTGTGTGTGTGTGTGTGTGTGTGTGTGTGTGTGTGTGTGTGTGTGTGCGTGTGTGTGTGTGTGCGCGTATGTTCGCGCGTGTGTGAAGAGGAGTGGCTAGGCCACTTGGAGTCCAGTGCAAGACCCTGATTTGGCACCCTTCCCCAACATAGCTAAAAAGCATAGAAAAGGACAACTTGAAGAGCAATATTTAAGTGATTTCCTTCAGAAAATGTATACTGTGTACTTTAACGGATATTATTCTGGCAAGTTTTGAAGTTCATAACAGCCTACAGTATTTAAAATTTTGTTCCTAATGTGATTCCTCCAACTTGCACTAAATGACAGACATTTGGATTTCAGATTTAATAATCCTCCAGAAAATACATACTAGAGACCAGATAGCAAAGTGGTTAAGGTGTTTGCCTCCAATGTACAAAGTACAATGTTTGATCCTGACCTCCAGCCAATGTATTATTTTAGTATACAGCTCGGCAAACTCCTCGTGGTGTCCTGCAGAGTACTACAGCTTCAGAGAGACGAAAGAGAGACTTTGGAGTTATTAAGTATCATTTTTCCTGTTTCTTCTTGTTGTCTGTAGCTACTCCCACCTAAAACGCTGATTCTAGTGTTGCTGTTATTTTAAAAGATCGCTTTTGTTACATAGTGTACCTGCACTTGCAAAAAAAGTCATAGTTGTGTCTAAAATAACTGTTTAACTGTTGTAGGCTATACTCTCAAGTGCGATAGCCTTTTTCTGTGCATTTAAAGTGTTTTACTGACTGTATTTTGTATCTTGCCTTCTTGAAAAAAAAAATACTTGTTAATTTCTGCCTTTCTAGGCTAGTTTAGTCCAATTTTCAGGTCCTTGCCAAATCCAGGGCTGTGTTACAAAGTTTCTGTGTTTGCCCATACCTTACTTGGACAGGAGGAAGTATCTCTGTTCACCAGTGAGAGTGGGGAGATTTGAGCAGACTATCTGTCCTTGGAGGAGTGGTTTCTGCCCAGAAATTAGTAGTTGATTGGCCATTTTGGGCTAATTCCTATCTCTTTTATTTCCCTGCTTTAAAACCCACTTGTGCGTGGTTTGCGCTTGTATACAGCTCGGCAAACTCTTTATGGTGTCTGCAGAGTTTTACAGCAGCAGAGAGACTGAAGAGAGACTTTGGAGTGATAAGTATAATTTTTCCTGCTTCTTGTTGTTGTCTGTAGCTATCCCCACTTAAAATGCCGATTCTAGTGTTGCTATGATTTAAAAAGCTTGTTTTTGTTACAAAGTGTACTTATTGTTACCTGCACTTGCAAAAAAGTCGTATTTGTGTCTAAAGTAACTGTTTAACTGTTGTAGGCTACACACTCAAGTGCGACAGCCTTTTTTCTGTGCATTTAATGTGTTTTAATGACTGTATTTTGTATCTTGCCTTCCTGAAAAAAAACAAAAAAACAAAAAAAGATACTTGTCAATTTCTGTTTTTCTAAGCTAGGTTAGTCCGATTTTCAGGTCCTTGCAGAATCCAGGGCTGTGTTACAAAGTTTCTGTGTTGCCCATACCTTACTTGGATAGGAGGAAGTTTCTGTGTTCACCAGTGAGAGTGGGGAGCTTTGAGCAGCCTATCTGTCCTTGAAGGAGTGGTTTCTGCCCAGAAATTAGTAGTTGATTGGCCATTTTGGGCTAATTCCTATCTCTTTTATTTCCCTGCTTTAAAACCTACTTGTGCGCGGTTTGCGCTTGTATACAGCTCGGCAAACTCCTCATGGTGTCCTGCAGAGTTCTACAGCAGCAGAGAGACTAAAGAGAAACTTTGGAGTGATTAAGTATAATTTTTCCTGCTTCTTCTTGTTGTCTGTAGCTATTCCCACCTAAAACGCTGATTCTAGTGTTGCTATGATTTAAAAAGCTTGTTTTTGTTACATAGTGTACTTATTGTTACCTGCACTTGCAAAAAAGTCATATCTGTGTCTAAAGTAACTGTTTAACTGTTATAGGCTAAACATTCAAGTGCGACAGCCTTTTTCTGTGCATTTAAGGAGTTTTACTGACTGTATTTTGTATCTTGCCTTCTTGAAAAAAAAACAAAAAAACAAAAAAAGATACTTGTCAATTTCTGTCTTTCTAAGCTAGTTTAGTCTGATTTTCAGGTCCTTGCAGAATCCAGGGCTGTGTTACAAAGTTTCTGTGTTTTCCCATACCTTACTTGGGTAGAAGGAAGTTTCTCTGTTCACCAGTGAGAGTGGGGAGCTTTGAGCAGCCTATCTGTCCTTGGAGGAGTGGTTTCTGCCCAGAAATCAGTAGTTGATTGGCCATTTTGGGCTAATTCCTATCTCTTTCATTTCCCTGCTTTAACACCCGCTTGTGCGCGGTTTTGCACTTGTATAAAGCTCGGCAAACTCCTCATGGTGTCCTGCAGAGTTCTATAGCAGCAGAGAGACTAAAGAGAGACTTTGGAGTGATTAAGTATCATTTTTCCTGCTTCATCTTGTTGTCTATAGCTATTCCCACCTAAAACGCAGATTCTAGTGTTGCTGTGATTTAAAAAGCTCGTTTTTGTTACATAGTGTACTTATTGTTACCTGCACTTGCAAAAAAGTCATATTTGTGTCTAAAGTAACTGTTTAACTGTTGTAGGCTACACACTCAAGTGCGATAGCCTTTTTCTGTGCATTTAAAGTGTTTTGCTGACTGCATTTTGTATCTTGCCTTCTTGAAAAAAAAAAAAAAGATACTTGTTAATTTCTGCCTTTCTAGGCTAGTTTGGTCTGATTTTCAGGTCCTTGCTGAATCCAGGGCTGTGTTACAAAGTTTCTGTGTTTGCCCATACCTTACTTGGACAGGAGGAAGTATCTCTGTTCACCAGTGAGAGTGGGGAGATTTGAGCAGCCTATCTGTCCTTGGAGGAGTGGTTTCTGCCCAGAAATTAGTAGTTGATTGGCCATTTTGGGCTAATTCCTATCTCTTTAATTTCCCTGCTTTAAAACCTACTTGTGCGCGGTTTGCGCTTGTATACAGCTCGGCAAACTCCTCATGGTGTCCTGCAGAGTTCTACAGCAGCAGAGAGACTAAAGAGAGACTTTGGAGTGATAAGTATAATTTTTCCTGCTTCTTCTTGTCTGTAGCTATTCCCACCTGCAATGCCGATTCTAGTGTTGCTATGATTTAAAAAGCTCGTTTTTGTTATAAAGTGTACTTATTGTTACCTGCACTTGCAAAAAAGTCGTATTTGTGTCTAAAGTAACTGTTTAACTGTTGTAGGCTACACACTCAAAAGTGATAGCCTTTTTCTGTGCATTTAAAGTGTTTTACTGAATGCATTTTGTATCTTGCCTTCTTGAAAAAAAAAAAAAAGATACTTGTTAATTTCTGCCTTTCTAGGCTAGTTTAGTCCAATTTTCAGGTCCTTGCTGAATCTAGGGCTGTGTTACAAAGTTTCTGTGTTTGCCCATACCAAAGGCTTGTTACATAATGGG